>NW_027635721.1:0-56955 GCF_903797595.1 Erithacus rubecula | reverse complement strand
CTAGGACAAACCCGTCCAGCATGGACAAACCCTGTCCAGCTTGGGACAAACCTGTCCAGCATGGGACAAACCTGTCCAGCCTAGGACAAACCCTGTCCAGCATGGGACAAACCCTGTCCAGCTTGGGACAAACCTGTCCAGCATGGGACAAACCTGTCCAGCCTAGGACAAAACCTGTCCAGCATGGGACAAACCTGTCCAGACTGGCTTGTGACAAAGCCTGTCCAGCCTGGCTTGGGACAAACCCTGTCCAACCTGGGACAAACCTGTCCAGCCTGGCCTGGGACAAACCCTGCCCAGCCTAGCCTGGGACAAACCTTGTCCAGCCTGGGACAAATCCTGTCCAGCCTAGCCTGGGACAAACCCTGTCCAGCATGGGACAAATCCTGTCCAGCCTAGCCTGGGACAAACCCTGTCCAGCATGGGACAAACCCTGTCCAGCATGGGACAAATCCTGTCCAGCCTAGGACAAACCCTGTCCAGCCTGGGACAAACCCTGTCCAGCCTGGCTTGGGACAAACCCTGTCCAGCCTGGGACAAACCCTGTCCAGCCTGGCCTGGGACACTCTCAGTTTGTTTTGAGGTGCCTGGTTTGTGTTGGGGGATGGGGGCCATCAGCACAGGGGGTGCCCGTGACTTAGCTCAGCTTTGGTGTGTGCAGAGCAGCACAGGCAGCACGTGACAACATCCCAGCACAGCAATCAGCATCTGGAGGCATCTGAGCACCAGCTTTGGATAATAATTTACATTTAATCCAATTACCCCGAGCTACCAAACAGCAACCAAGACCCGTGATATCAATAACTCTTAACTAACCCAGCAAAGATGTGACTTCTTCTGTTGAGGTGGGAATCTTCTTTTTTTTTTTTTTTTCTTTTTTTTTTTTTTTTTCCCCTTTATCACGCCACCTGTTGCTCATAGGTACAAATCAAACGAAGAGTATGTGTATGTGCGAGGCCGTGGAAGAGGGAAGTATGTTTGTGAGGAGTGTGGAATTCGCTGCAAGAAACCCAGCATGCTGAAGAAACACATTCGCACGCACACAGACGTCAGGCCGTACGTCTGCAAGTACTGTAACTTTGCTTTTAAAACCAAAGGTAAGCCACAGCCAGCCCCCAGCTCCTCTGCTCGGTGCCGTGGCTCTGCCAGCTGCTGGGGCACTGACAAAGGGCAGGGAAGGTGTTCCCAGGGGTGCCCAAGTGTTGGAGGGAGGGGGATGAGGGATTGGACATTGGTTGGTGTTTTCAGCTCTGCCTCAAGCCAGGCTGCAGCACAGCATCGCTGCCATCCTTGGTGCTTCTCCAAGGGAAAAATCCTGAAATGCAGCTTCCCTGGCAGGGCTTTCTGAACACAACCACCCCAGAGAGAGAGCAGTAGCTCCAGGCTGCTGGCTGAGCCCCTGGATCCAGGCTCTGGGTGGCTTTTCCTGCTGGTGCTCTCCAGATCTGCCCATCCTCATCCTCTGCAGTTGCATGTGGCTTCCACATTCTCTGTATCACCTCAGTGGACCTTTTCTCTGAAGGGCTCCATCCCAGGACATCCAGCCATCAGTGCCTCCAGGTGTTCTCTGGCCTCAGGGAGGGTGTGAGTGAGTGCTGGCAGGAGCCTGCAAACCACACACAATAAAAAATCCAAGAGAATTGGGGAATGGGACTTCCCAAAGGGGCCAGAGGTGCCCAGGTGCCTTTAACTTCTTGTAGGGGTCTGGCACTATGGGCTGGACAAATCCCTGGTGGCAGCAAGTCTTGGGGTAAGGCAGCAAGTGTGGGGCTGAGATTGCTGGGCACAGCCTGACACATCTGTGAGTTCAGGGAGCCTTTGGACAATGCCTGTGGGCTCTTGGGGAATCCGGGGCTGTCCCATGCAGGAGCTGGACTGTGTGATCCCTGTGGGGCCCTTCCAGGTCAGGGTGTTCCAGGATGTTGTCTGCAGCCCCATCAGTCCCAGGGGTGACACAGAGGGTTCAGTGCCCCAGTGTCACCCAGCAGGGGCACAGTGGGTGTGGGGAGGGGCTGTGTGACATGTGTGCTGGCCCTGAGGGGACAGAGCAGGACAAGGGGAGGCAGCAGGGTGGGCAGTGCCAGGGCTGGTGCTTTGCTGGGAAGGCTGGCGGGGATTTCAGGGTGACAACGTGCTGCTGGTCACTGGCCCTGGGGGAGAAGGGAAGTGATACCAGCTGTGAGGCCAGATTCTCCTCATGCTGCACATCCCAGCGATGGTTCTTCCTCTCCCTCCCATCCTGGAGCTGTTTCTGATTCATTTCCTTTCTCGTCCCTTCTTGCTTTGACTTCGTTCCGAGGTTTCCCTTGGAGAGCTGAGCCCGCTCAGCCTCTCCCCTCACCTCACCTCACTCCCACCATGCTTCTGTGGGGCTCTTGCCCAGGGTGATGGCATCAAACCATCCTCTCCACCACCTCTCTGGCTGCTTTGCTCTTCATCTCTGCTCCCTTGAAGGCCACGATCTGCCAGCTCTGGCTGCACATTGCAAACAGACACTTCCCTTCTTCTGCTCGCCGTGGGAGGGGGAGATGCTTCCTTCCCCCAAACAGAAATCATCAACACTCTGTTGGGATGTGGATGGCAAAGCATCCCTTTGCCTATGGATGCATGGAATGGGCAGAACTTTCCTGGATTTGGGGATCTGTGGATAAATAGTTGCATGATGGTGACCTGGAATTGCATGAGTGGCTCTTTGCTGGGAGGGGGCGATGGGCAGAGCCCTGGGGTGAGCTCAGACTGCCCAGAAAAGGGAGAAAAGGAATTTGGGGGGCACGGGGAGCTCTGGAAGGGTGGGGGCAAAGCCCTGTGTGTGTTGATAAAAGCATCAGCTGGTGATGGAGAGTTGTTACCAGTGAGATTGCTTAAAAAATCACCAGCAAGGGCAGGAAAAAAAAATCCATTTTTTTCCTGATGCCCTTGCCAGTGATTTTTTTTTAAAGCAATTTCAAACTCTTGCTTATAAGAGTGACCCAGAGGAAGGGGGGGCTTTGCAGAACTGGTGTTCCCCAGCTCATTTTGGGGGGGTTTGTCTGGGCCTGGCTCCTCCCTGGGCTGGGGGGGGTTTGGCAGCCCTGGGAATGCAGAAGCTGCAGCTCTCCCTCCTGCCAGGCTGCACTTGCACAAACACAGAGCTTTTTTAGCAATCAGCTTTCCAGAGATAATTTTAGCCTTCAGCATCAGCTCCACGGGGAGGTCTGTGGAGCTGGCTTCGTTTTGGCTGGGGTAGATCTCTCCAGCATGATCTAATGCTCTAAACTCTCGAGTAGGCTGGAAGCAGTTAAATGGCATTTTATTATTGTTATTATTTTTAATGAGAACCTTTATCTGGTTAAAATGTACCTCACCCCCCACCCCTCCCACTCTAGAAAATCCATGTCTGTGTTCCAAGAACTGGGAAAACTTTTGCAACAGAAAATGCTATAAATATTTCCCCTTATTCACTCATCTTCTGCTTTTTGTGCCTTTCTGTCACTGGAAGCAAAGCTGTTCCTTTGGCTTACAGAACTGCAGGGAAAATTTATTTTTTTATTATTTTAAAGCAAATCCATTTGATTAATTTATTTTTGTGTGTGTGTGTGTGCTGATGGGAACAACAGGCTTGGAAATTTGGTTTGCAGAGCTTTGTTTGATTTGGTGTTTCTGGAGCAGATCTAAAGGTGCCTCTTTAATGAGGTGTCTCTCCCTCCACTGTGGTGGAGCTTTGTGGCCTCCAAGAGGGTCTTTAAAGGAGGCTCAGCAGCTTCTGCATTGTTTTCTGGGCAGGAAGGAAATGAAGAAAAAGCAGTTTTCCCTTTCAGGAAGGTCGGGGAGAGCTTTTCCCTTCCCCTCTGGGATCAGGGGCAGTGCTGCCACATTCACTCCCCTTTGCCACTGTTCACTCCTGTCCTTCACTCCCATCACCCTCTCACATCCTGATTCCTCCAGTTCCCCCAGAATTGTCAGGAACAGCTGGATGGTGGCTGCTGCCTCAGCCTGGAGCTCAGGAGGGACCAGGAGCTGCACCCTGATGGGAAGGGAGCTGGGTGAAGGACACAGAGCTGCCTGAGGCATTTCACAGTCTGGGCCACTCACACTCCCCAGACACCAGACTGCACCATGGCCTCTGCCAGAGTCCTCAGTAAATTCATTTTCAGCTCCTTAAATCAGTCCCTGACAGCACTGAGGGTACTGCACATGGGAATATATTTAATATATTAAATTAAATGTATTAAATGCATCCCCCCCCAGCCCTTGAAGGGCTGCCCAGTTTATTGTTATTGCAGCTCCAGCAGCCTGAGCCTCCTCTGGAAAGCACAGAGTGGGTCCAGCTGGCAGAAAACTCCAGCAGAATTCCCTGCTGGGAGAGCAGGACACAGGAATGGGCACATTCCCAAAATCTCCCAAGGGCTGGGGCTCTTTGAGGGGCTGAGCATCCCTGGGGAGCCACTGGCTGTTGTCCCTGTGCTCCTGGGGACGTGACAAATGTCCCCTGGGATGAGGACAGAGTCATCCTCAGGGATTTCCTGCCTGACATCGTGTGGGATGTGAGGCCGGGAACAGAAAATGTCCCAGTGATCCAGCCAGGAGATGAAACACTGAGCAAAAGGGATGTGGGACTCTCCAGGGAAAGGGAAAAAAAGAAATCCAGGAATCAGGGCTGGAAGCAAAGGAATGGTGACTTCAAGTCAAATATTTTCTGTATTTTCTGCAGCCAGTGCAGCCACTGAAGTCTCAGCCTCACTGGGAATTCTGCTCATTGTTAGCATTTGGAAATCTGCAAATCCTGGGTACCTTTCTGGAATAACAGCTTTTGGCTGATGCAGGGGACAGGTCTGACCAGGAGGTGGCTGATATTTTATAGCCTGTGTGGATTGCATGTGAAAATTCACTCCTTTAATCCATATGTCAATAAGGATAAAAGATAATAATCGATTTTTTTTTTTTGTAAATTGAACTCCTCTGCCCAATGAATTCTGCAAATTAAAGCTTTCCTCCTCATAAACTCTCACCTGGGGACATCAGCTCCTCACCAACACCTAAATCAGGGCCTGTACATTATTTAAATTCCACATAAAACATCTTTCAAGGATTTCTTTGGGACACAGAGCATCAGTTATGGCTGGTTCTGTGTGTGAGTGCATCTGCTGGCAAAATCCCAGAACCATGGCATGATTTGGGTTGGGAGGGACCTGAAATCCCACCCAGTGCCACCCCAGGGACACCTCCCCAAATCACAGGTGGGTCCCAGCCCAGTGTCCAGCCTGGCCTTGGGCACTGCCAGGACCCAGGGGCAGCCACAGCCCTGCCCACCCTCCCAGGGAACAATTCCTGCCCAAAATCCCATCCAAATATCCACTTTTTTTTCAATGTGAAGCCATTCCCTGTGTCCTGTCCCTCCCTGCCTTGTCCCCAGTCCCTCTGCAGCTCTCCTGGAGCCCCTCCAGGCCCTGCCAGGGGCTCTGAGCTCTCCTTGGATCCTTCTCCTCTCCAGGGGAATCTCCCCCTTCCAGACAAGCTGCTGCTCTCCTTGCAAATCCTTTACACAGAGGAATGTGACAATTGTCAATCCTGTGGAGCTCTGGCTGTTTGTGCCATGGTGCTGCCTCCTGCACTTTGTTGGGTTTTTATTTTTATTTTTTTTGCTGAATTGATCAGATTCAACAGCAGGAATAGAAAGGATGCTGCATCCCCAGCACAGACAGGATCCTTCCATCAGGAATCTCAGTGCTTCAGCTCCCTTTGTTCTGCTTTAACTCTGTCACTTTGAAAATACAATTATGGCTTTTCTGGAAAAATGTCAATTTCCCTTACAAAATTTAACTGGGAAATCACTTCTAGTCCCTCTTCAGCTGCTTTAGGTGCTTTTGGAAGCCTTGAGTCCCAGCTTTCTGCAAACAGCACAGGATTTGAGCTGCTCTGAGTCCCAGTCAGAGCTCCCAGCCCAGCAGGTGATGGAGCTGTGCTCACACTGCCTCTGCTCCTCCTGGGGGCTCACAATTCCTGAGATTTCCTCAGGGGGTTTAAAAAATACAACCAGTTTATTTCAAATCTGGGGTTTTTTTGGTAAACAACCCCCTATAAGGACCACTCACCTGCTTAGGGTTCAGTGTAATTCCTCTGCTGTTTAAATCCAGCCTCCCTGCTGGTCTCTCTTGCTCCCTCCAAGATGTTTTTCCATGGTTTCCAAGGAAGCAATGCTGTGTGGTTTTTCTTTTTCTTTTTCCTTTTTTTCTTTTTTTTTTTTTAACTTGGGAGCCAGAGCTTTGCAAGGCAACAAGTAGCTGTGAGTTTTCCCTGGTAAGATTCAGTTCCAGCTTTCACTTAGGCAAAGTGGTGTTGATTTTACTGGAAATCTGCCGAAGGACTTGAGCATTTAATCCTGCCAGCATTAATTAAGGGGTCTGAAAAAACACAAACTGGAAGAAAAGCCCTGATCAGATAAATATCCTTGTCCTCCAGATTGCTCCCAGGATGATCACTCAGCTCCTCAGCTGGAAGGAGCCTCCAGCTTTTAATTTCCTTGAAATGATGCAGAGGGGGCAGATGAGGATCTGTCCTGCTGAGTCTCCCTCCCCTAAAAGGATGCAGCATCCCTGTTTTGTTGGGATTTCTCCAACAAAATTTGCACCCAGAGCTTTGCAGGAGGATCTTGGCCAGCAGCTTTACCTGCTCTGACCAAGGGGGATGAAGGGAGAGAGACAGAGCAGAGGAAAAAGGAGTTGGAGGGGAAGGAAACAAAGCTTGGGATGAGCTGGTTCTTTGGTGTTTGGGATGAGTTTGTTGGCACTGGGGGCTGGGAAAGGAGGGCAGCAGGCACAGGGACAGAAACAGGGCAGGAGGTGGCACTGGTGGCTCCTGGCACAGCCTGCCAACCCCAGTGGCTGCTGAGCCCCAGCTGAGGTGCAGGAGGGCTCTGGGAGCCCTGCCAGGGACAGGGACACTGATGTGTCCAACCTGCTGTCCTGGGACACCTGAGGTGGCCACTGAGGACATGAGCAGCCCCCTCTCCTCAGCAATCCCTGCTCTTCCCTCCTGCTGCCTCCAGGGGCTGGTTTGGGGTACCAGGGATGCCCTCCCTGCTCAGCTGGATCCCACAAAGCCCCTGCTCACACCAGGCACTGCCTGGGGCTGGTTTTGTGTTTGTTGCCCCTGCAGAGGCTCCAGACAGGGATTCTGAGGGTGGCTGAGCAGGGATGGGGCATTTTTGGCAGCTGGGCTGTGGGGTGAGAGCTGGGCAGGCAGCAGCACGGGCTGGTTGCAGCACACTGACTCAGACTGTGCTTTTGCTGGTTTTCATTTCCAACAAGAGACTCCAGTTCCATGAGGCCACAGCTGGGACTGGCTGGATGTTTTTTTTTCATTTTCAGGCACTGGTGATTCACTGGGAGCAGAGGTGTCCCTGAGAACACACTCCTGGCTCACAGGGTGGGTTTGGGGCCAGGACAAAACTCCAGCTTTGGGATGGAGAAAGAGGCTCTGATTTGGAGCAGGGAGCTGAGCCAGGCTGGCCCCATCCTCACACCTGAGTGTCCTGACCATGGGGCTAAGGGCAGTGAGACAGGAGCTCTAAAATCATAAATCTCTCTAATTTGGAGCTGTTTTGCTGCATTCAAGTTATTAAACACTTCCTGAATCCACATCCAGGTTGGGTGCCAGATACACAGGGAAATAGAGTCAGCCTTTGTCTCTCGTGGTCCTTCCTGCTGGAGCTGCTCCATTTTGTATAAAAATAAATAATTCATGGGCTAAGGAGAAATCAAGGTGGCAGCTGGGTGGTTGTGGCACTCTGAGAGGAGAGGGCAGTGTGGGCAAAGCTCTGCTCCAGTGAATAGTGGCTTTTTTATCCCTGATATCCTGAGCAGCAGCAGGAGAGGCTCAGAGAGGCTCTGTGCTCCCACCAGCTCAGGGACTGGGGACTTGGGACTGCAGAACATCAGTCCTCACTGGAAAGTCAGAGAATTCTGGTTTTCCTCTTTTATTTTTAGTTGTTTGGTGAGAAAACCAAGCCTGGTGTTCCTCAGTGCCCTCAGGTGTCAGTGCCAGCAAGGCTGAGCCACACCAGGGGATGGGAAATTCAAACACTCAGCAGGGCCCAGGGTTCTTCTCATCATCCCTCAGCCAATAAATCCCTGGGAGTGTCCAAGGCCAGGCTGGACAGAGCTTGGAGCACCCTGGGATGGTGGGAGGTGTCCCTGCCCTTGGGACTGGATGGGCTTTAAGCTCCCTTCTAATCCCAGTCTGGGGTTTTAGGAAGAGCTGTAGGAGAGGAAAAGGGAAAATGGGACATTTTTGCTTTAATTCTCCTGCCCTTCACTGTCTTGTCTGTTCCACCTGCCTGCTTTTCCCCCTCCCCTTTGTTCAGCATTTCCCTGAGCTGTGAGTGGGGTTAATTAGTGTCTAATTAACCTGCCTGTAATTTGGGAGGTAGAATCAGAAAGGTGCCCCCTGATGCCCAGGAGTTATCCCAGAGCAACCCTCAGTGACCCCCATCCCATTCTTCTCTCCCAGGGGCTGCTCCTCCCACCCTGGCCCCAGGAAGCCTCACTGGGAGGTTTCTGAATTCCAGAATTTCTGAATTCCAGAATTTCTGAATTCCAGAGCGTGCCCAAGGCTCCTCCTGCTCGAGGAGATGAGCTGGCCCAGCCCTTTGGTGCATTCCACCTGAGCCATTCTTTTGGGGGGTAAAACAGGAATGTAGGATTTTCCCCTCTTGCTGGCAACTCAAACCCTCATTTTATTGTAGATCCATAAAATCCTTAAAGCTGGAAAAGCCCTCTAAGATCACCCAGTCCAACCCTTCCCCTGCACTGCCAAGGCCACCAGTGCCCCATGTCCCCAGGTGCCACATCCACTCATTTTTGGAATATTTTCAGGGTAGAACTGCCCTGTGGTGCTGAGGAGCTTCTCCCCTCTGGGCAGGTGGGGCTGTTGGGATGAGGTTGAAGGTTCCCATCCCTGCTTTCCTGCCATTTTTAATTTGCTGCATCTTCACAGCTGAAAGCAGCTCAGGCCTTTTCTTTTCCCAGCCCCAAAGATGTTTTTTCAACTGCACAACACCTGGAAGGTCCCACAACCCTGCCAGCAGCTCCTCCTGAACCCCAGGGCAGCAGCAGAGGGAGGGAAGGGGGGACCTGGCCTCGTGTCACAGGGGTCAGGGCTTGGGGACAGTCAGGGACCTTTGTCTGGTTCAGAGAGAGTTCTGACTTGTGATTGCTGAGCTTGCAAAAGGGAAGAATAGAAAAAAATAGACAAAAAAAAAAAAAAAGGGAAAAAAAAGGGAAAAAGAAAGGAGGAAAAGAAAGGGGGGAAATAGGAGCCATATTTGAGTAAAATACATTTTCTGCTTCTTTTCAGGGAATCTGACTAAACACATGAAGTCAAAAGCCCACAGCAAAAAATGTCAGGAGCTGGGCGTGTTGGTATCTTCACTGGTGGATCTGGAAGCCGAAGAAGGTAAAAAAAACAGAATCTTTCCTTTTCCAAAGGTGCTGTGGGTGCTGAGAGAGGGGCAGGAGCCAGGCAGGCCAGAGCCCTGCTCTGCAGGACACCCTGCCACAGCCAGCAGCACTGCCACAGTGCCCCATGTCCCCAGGTGCCACAGCCACTCGTTTTTGGCACATTTCCAGGGTAGAGCTGCTGTGCTCTGTGGTGCTGAGGATCCCCTGGGGCAGGGGGGCTGTTGGGATGAGGCTGGAGGTGATGGCACCACCAGCACTGCTGTCCCCTTCCAGGGGCTCCTTCCAGGGTCTGTGTGTGGTCTGACACACAGGGGCAGTGACAGAGGGCAGTGACACAGGGGCAGTGACACAGGGACAGTGACACACAGGGACAGTGACAGAGGGGCAGTGACACACAGGGGCTGTGACAGAGGGCAGTGACACAGGGACAGTGACACACAGGGACAGGGACACAGGGACAGTGACACAGGGACAGGGACACAGGGACAGTGACACACAGGGGCAGTGACACACAGGGGCAGTGACAGAGGGCAGTGACACAGGGGCAGTGACACAGGGACAGGGACACACAGGGGCAGTGTCACACATAGACAGTGTTACACACATGGACAGTGACACACAGGGCAGTGTCACACATAGACAGTGTCACACAGGGGCAGTGTCACACAGGGGCAGTGTCACACACAGGGGCAGTGTCACACATGGACAGTGAAACACATGGACAGTATCACACAGGGGCAGTATCACATATGGACAGTGACACGGGGCAGTGTCACACAACCAGTGTCACACGGGGCAGTAACACATGGCCAGTGACACAGAGACAGTGACACAAGGACAGTGACACAGGAGCAGTGTGACATCAGTCCATTGTCCCTTCCCTGCCTAAGGCTGCAGGGGGTGCTGGGACCCCCCTGGCTCTGGGGGGTGTCCCCTCGTGTCCCTGCAGATGCTGCCCCTGGAGTGTGCTGGCCTGGCTGGATTTGTGCCAGCTGTCCGTGTGATTTTGGGATCACAGGATGTCCCCAGAGCCCATTTCCTGCTCCCCCTGCTGCAGAGCCCCTTTCCCATTTCCCATTTCCCATTTCCCCTTTCCCCTTTCCCTTTCCCCTTTCCCTTTCCTTTTCCCTTTCCTCCAGCTTCTCTCCCTGGTTAAATCCAACACTGGAATTCTGCTGGAAATGGGAATATTCTGCTCCACGGGCAGAGAAGTCTATTGCTCACAAATGTCAATATTAAATACAGCAGCCAAAGAGACAGGCAGAAAATGGGATTTTGTCCTCTAATGATTGGGGCCGTTTGGATGGATGAGAAAATAACACAGGAATGGCAGAAAGGTGTGTGAGAAATTCGAGATCCCAGCTGTGATCACAGCCCCTGCTCCCAGGGTGGGGGCTGCAAAGAGCCCTCCCCTGTCCTCTCTCTTCCTTGCAAAGAGGCTCAGAACAAGAACCAAACTGGCTGTTTTAATTAAATAATAATTAAAAAGGCTCCAATTTCCATGTGACACTAAGCAGCACAGGAAGGTTGCTGTGCTTTCCTCTGGGGGCAGGCGGGGAGGGAGCAGCAGTTCCTAAAACTCCCTGGATTATTTTAAACCGGAGTTGTATTTCACTTGATTGTTTGTATTTCTATTTAAGGGGCAGCAGAAAGCAAGGGGTGCTGCTATAAAAGGAGATTGGAGTTTAATTCCTCACTCCTGCCTGGGCTGGGCTCCGTGGGGTGGGACCAGAATAAATAACACACATGGAATGAGATGCAACCTCAGACAAAGCTGTCAGCAGGACTAATTCCCACTCATTCCCCTCTCCTCCCTCCCTCCCTGTCCTGCCCTCTCTCTCCCCATGAGCTCAGCTCATCCAGGATGAATTTTGGATACCTGGGCTCAGGTCTGAGCTCTGTCCCTGCCTGCAGGGATCGTGTCAGGAGGCCAAGGATTCCCTGGGGCTGTCCCAGGACTCACTGGGATGTTTCCCTCACTGGAATTTGTGGTGGCAGATGCAAACAGCTCCTCAGTTTGGGGCTGGCTTCACTTTCCCTTCACTCCTGACCCCTGACCCTGCCCTGTCCTGGCTGGGGCAAAGAAAGGAGAGCACCAGGACCAGGCACAGCTCCTGCCTGTCCCCCACCCCAAACCAGAGTCAGGGGCTGGCTCACAGCTCTGCCAGGGCAATGCATTCCTGCTCCAAGCAGGAAATATGCACGGCTCAGCCCACAGCTGGCACTGTGGAATAATATTTGTTCTGAGCTCAGTTCCTCTGGGAGTTTGCAAACAGCCCCAGCAGCCCCTGTCACCGTGGGGGATTTCACAGTGAGCAGAATGGAGAGCTGCTGGGACAGCTCTGCCCTCAGGGACTGCTGCAGGGACATTTCAGGGTGAGGTTCCCCTGTCCCCTCCCAGCTCAGGCTGGAGCATCAGCCATGGGAAAATCCCCGGGGCTGCGAATGGCACACGCTCCGTGAGCAGGTGCCTGTAAGGCCCAAATGAACCAAATCAGACTCTGCAGCCCTTCACGGGGACTTGGGGACCGTGTCCCCAACGGAGCCACCCTGGCTGCTGTGGCCCAGCTCCTCTAAGGGCCCTGCAGCTGGTGCTGCTGGCAGTGACAGCTCTGATGGGCACTGTCCCCACTGGGGACAGCAGGAGCAGAGGGCCAGGATGGGGAGGGGCTGGCAGGGCTGGGAAATGTCACACACAGGTGTCACACATGGTGTCACACACACAGGTGTCACACACACACACAAGTGTCACACACAGGTGTCACACATGTCACACACAGGTGTCAAACACACAGGTGTCACAGGGGTCACACAAATGTCATACATGGGAGTCACACACACATGGTGTACAGGTGTCACACACAGTTGTCACAGGTGTCACACACAGTGTCACACGCAGATGTCACATACAGGTGTCACACATATTGTCACATACACACACACACAGAGTTGTCACAGGTGTCACACACAGGTGTCACACACATGCCCAGTGTCACACATTGTGTCACACACACACACAGGTGTCACACAGTGTCACACACAGGTGTCACACATACTGTCACACACACACAGTGTGTCAGTATGTCACACATACAGGTGTCACACACAGTGTCACACACAGGTGTCACACACAGGTGTCACACACACACACAATGTCACACATAGTGTCACACACACAGTGTCACACACAGGTGTCACACACAGGTGTCACACACACACACAATGTCACACATAGTGTCACACACATACACAGGTGTCACACACAGTGTCACACACAGATGGCACACACAGGTGTCACACACAGTGACACACAGGTGTCACATACAGTGTCACACATAGTGTCACAGGTGTCACACACACACAGTGTCACACACAGGTGTCACACACACAGGTGTCACACACAGTGTCACACACACACAGTGTCACACACACACAGTGTCACACACACACAGTGTCACACACAGTGTCACACACAGTGTCACACAAGTGTCACAGCAGAGTCTGGGCTGTGCTGCCAGACCAGGATCGAGCTCTGCTCCATCTCTGGGCACAGCTGGGCACAGCTGGGCACAGCAGGTCTCCGCAGCCCCTGGGAGCAGGCCCTGGCAGTGCTGTTCCCTGAGCTGCAGTGACATCCAGTGGCTGTTCCCGACGGGCCTCTCGGGGCTGGGCTGGCACAGCAGCTCTGCGCCCCCAGCACGGCTCACAAGCAGATTTTTCTCTGAGCATTGAATCTCAGTACCCAGCTCAGAAAGCTCCTGCTGGCCCTTGGAGCAGCAGAGAGATGCAGAAATATTTAGAATTTTCTTTTTTATCCTCCTCACTGCCTACAAGCTCTGATTTACAAAGCCCCAAACCCTCTGCCCCGCAGAAATATCTGAACCACAGCTGGAATTCATCCTATCCAGAGAAAAGAGAGATTCCTTCCACCCTGTTGTTTGATTTTTAGTAGAAGTCCTGTCTTGCTGACGTTTATAATGAAATCTAGGCAGGTCCAACACGTGCAGTTGGTGGCAGCTGTAGCTATTCTGGAGTCACCATTGTAAAAAATAATCATCAAACCCCACTGAAGGATGAAGGTGCTGCTGTTCTCATCTGTTAAAGGGGATTTTTTTGCATATTAGAGCAAATAAAGAGTGTGGCAAGTGCCTAGCAGGGACTGAGGGCTGTGTGTGCTGACAGAGCTGGAACTGAAACTGGGGTAGAGTGGGATTCACTGGGATCTACTGGGATCATCAGCAGTGGAGCTGGCAGAGAGGGCAAGGCTGCAGCTTCAAAGCAGGAGATGATCAGACCTAGAAGCAGCTGGATCCTGTCTCCTCTGGTGCCCTTAGAGCTTGTGAGGAGATTTAGCACAGAAATAGACCCTGAACATGTGTTTTGTGAGAGATTTAGCACAGAAATAGCCCCTTACATGTGTTTTGTGAGCAGATTTAGCACAGAAATAGCCCCTTACATATGTTTTGTGAGCAGATTTAACACAGAAATAGCCCCGAGCGTGTGTTTGACACTCTGGTTTGTGTTTGCCTGCAGGAACCAGTGAAGACCTTTTCCAGGACTCTGAGGGGCGGGAGGGATCTGAGCCCATTGAGGAACACCAGTTTTCAGACCTCGAGGAATCTGACGATGATGACGACAATGAGGACGAGGAAGACGAGGAGGAAGAGGAGAGCCAGGATGAGCCAGCGCCGAAGCTGCCGGAGGGCAAACACGGCCCCCTGCTGCTGCAGCCCTCAGGGGGCTCCCCTTCTTCTCAAGAGGAAGGCACTGAAACATCCACAGCTCAAGAAGCTGCTGCCAGCACCCCGAAAGCAGGGGAAGGCCAGCAGGCCTCCTCCTCCTCCTCAGGGCTGGAGACCAAGTGGTCAGCAGACAGCAGTGACATTGCTGTGTGCCACAGCTTCCTGAGCCTCCACAGGCCGGCTCTGACCTCCACCGAGCACCTGGCTCCTGCCGAGAGAGAGTCTGTCACAAGGCCACACATGTCCTTGCTCATGGACCTGTCGACCTCCAAAGACACCTCCCCCAGGAAAAGGTGGTCCCCGAGCCAGGACGGTGGCAGAGGGGGTGGCAGCAGCAGAGCAGTGATAGCGAGGAAGCACCTACTGACCAAAAACGAAACCTCCCCCAAACGCTTCTCCCCCACGGCGGAGCTGTCCTCCCTGCGGTGCCTGTCCCCAGGGAGGGGGCTGTCCCCCCTGAGATGTGTGTCCCCAAGGCTCGAGCTGTCGCCCAGCAGGCACCTGTCCCCCCGGAGGGAGCTGTCCCCCAGGACAGCCCTCCCCCCAGATGGAGAAGTGTCCCCTGCCAGGCACTCGTCGCCCAGCAGAGAGATGGCATCCCTGAGGCACTTCTCCCTGAAGAAAGTCTTGTCTCCAGGCTGCTTGGAGCTGTCCAGGTGTCCACCCCCTGGCAAGGAGGACTTGCCTGGCACTAGCAAATCATCAGAGGACAAAGTTCCAAGCTCATATCAAGCCCAGCCCGGGATATTCTCTTCGATGCCTCTACCTCACAGGTTCTTTGGCAAAAACTTACAGCTCTACGAGTCCAAGCTGGTAAGTCCAGTGCCCTGCTGCCCTCTGGTCCCCACAGGGTGGTCTCTGATACGGTTTTTGGTGAAGGCTGGGATGCAGAAGTGCACAGGGACTCTGTGACCGCTGTCACAGGTGAGCCAGCGAACAGGGACAGGGGACAGCAGTGGGTTTTGCACCCACAAGGGTCCTGCCCTTCTCAGTTGGAGAGGAATAAAGTTATCCCTTCTCCAAGGGGTTATTCCCACTCCTGAGCCAGCCAGTCCTGCTGGGACAGTCAGCAAGGATGACCTCATAATGATAAATTGTCACTAAGAGCCCTTTTGTTCCTGGGAATTTCATTCCCATCCCCGAGGTTTCCCCGGCTGGGGTGGAGCTGTGTCCATTTTCCAGGGGTCTGTGACCTGAGGCAGCTCTGCAGCAGCCCTGGCTGAGCCCTGTGTCCACCCACAGCCAGCTCTGCTGAGAAATGTTTGTTTGGACATCTCTCATTTCATCTTGCTTCTCCCTTCAGCACAGAGAGGGGTTTCCCACTGGGTCCAGAACATTATTTAATCTCTCTGCTGGACAAATCAAATCCTGTGGGTAAAGGAAAAGGGTCTGTTCCTCCCAGTGCTGCACACAAGGCTGATGTGGGGTTTGGTGGAATATTTCCCATTCTGCTGGAGTGCCTGGCTCTGCTGCCAGTTGTGCTGATGATTGTGAGATCCACTCGCTGTGGGGAGACCCCAGCCCTCAGGGACTGCACTGGGGACAGAGAGAGGCCTTTTTTGAATCCCTGCCCCCCCAGATGCTGAGCCAGGGCTTCTCCAGACCTTTCTCCCATGCCCACACTAACCTGTCCTGTGGTGCCTCCTTCCTTCTCCTTTCCACTCTGAGTTTTTGTCTCACCTTCTCACAGACTCTCCTTTATTTTAGGTCCAAACCTTGGCTTTCTTTAATGCTGTTTCCCTTTCCTGTCAATTCACTTCTTGTGGTGGATCTCAGAGCTCTGGGAACCCTCATCCTCCAACTCTTCTGTCAGGATAACTTCCTGCTGCCTCTGCTTGGAGCAAATCCCCTCAGCTCTCAGATCCACAGTAGGAGACAATGTTCTAAGCCCTGCTTGTCCCACCTTTCATCTCCTTTATTCACATTTGCCTTTTGGCTTCTTTTTCCTGCTCCTTTTCTACACCCAAAGCCACCACTGTTACTTTTCCATGTGTGTGCCTCCAAAGCAACAGCAAAACCTAAATGGAAAAATGTCTCTTTATCAGCAGATGGACAGCTGGGCTTTCATTGCAAAATTAACATTCCTGCTAAGGCCACAGGAGACAGACAGGGCAGAGGAGGCTTTATCAGGTCCCAAACAGAGCTTGATGATGATCTTAGCTCAGTTCCAGCATCAGGCTTGCTGCCAAGTCTCACCACGACCATCTCTCTTCCCACTGGCCCTTGCTTAGGGCAGTCTCTCCTCGTGGTGATTGTTGCACCACTGAAATATTTGTTTGGGGTTTCCCAGCATCCCTGAAGTGATTTAGCCAAGGTTTCCTGTGGATAAGTGACATTTAGCAGTGTTTGGGCTTGTCACTGCTGACCCAGCTCACACTACCTTTGGTGGCTCTTCCTTTTTCTCTTTCCTGTTCTCTTTTGCTGCTTTCCTCTGCTGCCTCTTCAGAGATCCAGCTCACAGGATCAGGGAATTATTCCCCATAATCTTACAAAGAAATGTGCCCTCCAGTGGATCCTCACATTTTATCTCCAACCCCATCTTAATTGAAAGTTGATTTCAGTTTCTGTTCCTTCCTCTTCTTAGGAGTCCTTGTGCAGGGATTTAGTTATAACCTCATCACTAATTAATCCATTTCTGTTTAGCCACATATCTCTCCATGATGTACGTTAGGAAACTATGGGAAGCACCGAGAGAGAAAGAGGAAAAGGTAAAATGTAGGGTCTGAATTCTTGATTTGTACAGAACACACCCCATGAGGGCGGTGGTGGGGACCCACTGCTGGGTGTGCACTCAGCAGCTGTAAGGATGCAATCCTGCTTTAGAAAAAGCACAGTAAAAATAAATAAATGAATAAATAAATATATGAATAACCTCATTCTGGGCTCTCAGGAACCCCCTGCACTGACAGGGATCCGAAGCAGCTCAGCTGGCAGCAAACACTGGCAGCTCTGCCAGTGTTTCAGAGGCAGCTCTGAGAGTAAGGGTGATGGTTTTAAACTAAAAAAAGATGTAGATTAGAGCTAAGGAGGAATTGTTTTGCTCATAGGGTGGGGAGGCCCTGGCACAGAGTGCCCAGAGAAGCTGTGGCTGACCCTGGATCCCTGGAAGGGCCCAAGGCCAGTTTGGGCTCTGGGGCTGGGAGCAACCTGGGATAATTAAGGATGTCCCTGCCCACAACAGGGGGTTGGACAAGATGGCCTTTAAAGGTCCCTTCCAACCAAATAGTTCTCTGATTTTATAATGATCCAGGCCTAAACCAAATCCCTGGATCTGTGCCCCAACACACCACGGGCACATCTGTCCCAGAAGGGAATCGCTGTGGCTTCTGCTGCCCCTCACCTTCAAGGTTTGGGGCTGCACATCTCCCCCAGCCGATGACCTCCCCGAAATGAGAATAAAAGCGAGCGCAGCCCTTGCAGCGCTGCCGTGAGTCTCACTGACCCAGCTCTTCTTTTCCCGGCGCAGAAGATGGAGGCGCGCAGCCCGCCCTGCTCCCCCGCCTGCCCCCGGCCCCTGCAGGCCCCTCACGACCCGCACGGCCGAGGGGAGGAGAATGTCTTCAGCCACCTCCCGCTGCACTCGCAGCAGCTCGCCAGGACCCCGTACCCCATGATCCCCATCGGGGGCATCCAGATGGTGCAGGCCCGGCCCAGCTCCCACGCCGGCCTGGTGCCCGGGCCCGCGCTGGGCCTGCAGGCCGGACACCTCGCCCAGCCCGGCCGGGCCGCCAGGACGGACGGGGAGCCCCCGAGCCCCGCAGAGCCCTCGTCGGCGTCCGTGTCGCCCGTGGCCAAGGTGTCCAAGTACGCGCTGTCCTCGGAGGAGGAGAAGATGAGGACTAGCGAGCCCCAGCAGCGGCAGGAGCAGCGCGGGCCCGCGGCCCAGGCCGAGCCCAGCCCGGCGGAGCGGCCGCGGCCCTCGCTGGCCCCGCAGCAGCCCTCGGCCAGCGGGGAGCAGCCGGCCGCGGGCCAGCAGCGCTCGGGCAGCTCCAGCCCCGCTCCGGAACCAGCCTGCACTTCGATCTCAGCCCCCTCGGCAGCCCCCAGCCCTGCAGGCCCTGCAGCCTCCCCGAAGAGCCCGGCCCGCAGCCACAGCGCCCCGGTTTAGGTCAAACTCACCGAAAGGTGGAGGGAAACGCAGGGGGTGCTTAAACCTCCGCCAGCTGTTCCACCTTTAGGCTTCCTCTGTAAAATCAACAGACATTTGCAACACTATTTCCTTTAGTATAATCATAAGAAGCACTCTAGTGAATGACCAAACCCATGGAAAATTCCTGGTTTTCTTTGTCCCAGTCTGGTATTATCTCCACATGTATGCAGTTACTTGTGCCTTTTTCTATACCTTTTGTTGCTTGAAATGTACAAAACTGTTTGAGGCTGTGAATATTTTTTTAGAGTTTTTTGGAAAGGGGGTTTGTTAGACCTTGTCTTTTTTGCCATTTAGGTGTGTGTAATCCTGGGCCTGAGAGATGCAGAAAGGAAAGGGTTAAGCATTTTAAAGAGGAAGAAGATGCACTGAAAACAAAAGCAAAACAGAAAAAACCATTTTTTTATATTGATGAAATGATTAAAAAAAAGAAAAAAAAAAAAAAGAAAAAAAACCCCAAACCCTTGCTCCTGTGTACAGAAGTTTATGATTCGTATTTATTACATGCTTTATTTAATTCTTGCAAAGTGCTTGGATTTTTTGTTTCGTTTTGTTTTTCTCCTCGCATCCCTATGGTTGTGCTTTAAACAGTTGAAACTGCTTTACATTTGAAAACCGTGTTTACCCTGACCTTGTGACTGAAAGTAGCACTTCCTTGAGCAGGGGAGGTTCCTTGTGTGCAGGGAGAAAAACTGTCCCTCGAAAAAGAGGAAAACTAACCACAAGCACCCCTCCCTCCTGCAAAACCCAGCAAAGCACTTTTCTATTAAAAATTTTTTTAAAAAGGGACAAAAAAAAAAAAGGAAAAAAGAAAAAAAAAAAAGAAAAAGAAAAAGGTTCTTCTTCAAAGGTTTACCTACGAGAAGGTAGGAATGTAAGGAATGTAGAGCCCGTGCCAGGAAGGGTCTCTCGCTGGACGAGCCTCCTGCTTGCTTTGCTTTAATCCTCCCGCGGCGCCTGGCTAAGCCCTGCCTGTGCTTGAGCCCTGCCTGGGCTGGGGGAGCCTCTGCAAACCCTCCCTTGGTGTCCAAGGGGAGGAATTCAGCCTTGAAACCCCTTCTCCCTCCGGCATGTTTGAGTTGTGGACAAGCTCCCCCCATCCCAACCAACTCATCCCATTGATCCCATCCCATTGATCCCAACTCATCCCATTGATCCTATCCCATTGATCCCAACTCATCCCATTGATCCTATCCCATCCCATTGATCCTATCCCATTGATCTCATCCCATTGCAACCCAACCCATCCCAACCAACCCAACCCATCCCAGCCCACTGAACCCATCCCACTGATCCCATCCCATTGCAACCCATCCCAACCAACCCATCCCATCCCAACCAACCCATCCCATCCCAAACAACCCATCCCATCCCATCCCAACCAACCCATCCCATCCCAACCAACCCATCCCATCCCATCCCAATCAACCCATCCCATCCCAATCAACCCATCCCATCCCAAACAACCCATCCCATCCCAACCAACCCAACCCATCCCAGCCCACTGATCCCATCCCATCCCAGGGATGCAGGAGGGCTC
This sequence comes from Erithacus rubecula, assembly GCF_903797595.1. NCBI lineage: Eukaryota > Metazoa > Chordata > Aves > Passeriformes > Muscicapidae > Erithacus > Erithacus rubecula. The sequence continues at coordinate 37,089 of NW_027635721.1, read as the reverse complement.
TGAGTTCTGCCCCTCCTCCTCTCTGGCTCTTGCTCTCACCTTTATTTATTCACTGGGTGGGGCATCCCCAGCTCAGCCCTTCCAGCGTGGACTGGTTTTGGGAGATAAAAATGTGATGCTGAATGGTAAATGCTTGCAAAATCAGCTTGTTATGCATGTGCAGCAGCTTTTTCCAGAGCAGATTTTTCGGGATGAGCATCCCTGGCAGAGCAAAGACCTCGACTGCCAATAAATCCCATACCAAATCCAGAGTGACCCCGACGGAGCCATTCCTCTGTCACAACTTTTTAAACCACAAAGCTTCAAGTCGTTTGCCCCAGCAGGTTCTTTACTACTTCAGAGGGTTTTCTGGTCTATGGAATCTGTATAAACCTCTTTTTATTTTATTTTTTTTTTATTTTAACAAAAAAAGTAAAAAAAAAATAGAAAAAATATATAAATATTTAATCAGTGGACCAGTTCTTTCTTCTTTCAGAGCTGTTCCAGTTTATCGGGTACGTAATACACTTTTTAAAAAAAAGATAAAAATACAAAAAAAAAAATTAAATAAAAGGAATCAAATAAAATCCTGAATGAGAACATATTTCCTTGCCAGACTTGATGAGCTATGAACTGTTCCCGTTTTGAGGACAAATTACAGAAATTTTTAAATAATCTTCTGTCTTTTTTTTTCTTTTTTTCTTTTCTTTTCTTTTCTTTTTTTTTTCTTTTTTCTTTTTTTTTTTTTTTTATTTTTTTCCTCTTCTTGTAAAGGGAATTAAGTTTAAAAAAAAAAAAAAAAAAAAAAAAGATACCATGGAAATACCATTAAGGCTGTGACACTGACCAAAACAACGTCCAGAACCCATTTATCCCCTCATTAGCGCTTTTATCAGGTTTCCCTTTTTCCCATCTCTCCTTTTTTGGCCCCGAGCCTGGAAGCTGCTGCTGCTCTCAGATCCAGAGGCAGGAGCAGGGGCTGGAGCTCGGCTCTGTTCACTCGAGCTCTTAAGCAGCAGCTTAAACCCTCCTCAGGCTTTAAGTGCGTGCTTAAAACGCGCTTAATCCCAGGCTGAGTGGGAGTGGAGTGCTCGGCCCGGGCTGCTATGAGCATCCCTGGAAACCATCCCTGAAATCGAGAGAATTCCCCGTTTTCTGCCACTTTCTGCCCCTTGTCACACTCTTAACTCGATACAAGGTAGCTTTTTTGTATTTAATTTTACATATATATATATATATAAATATATATATATGGTACATTAAAATACTGCAGCAGCTGTGTCTGGTTTTTTGGTGCATTTGCCGGGAGTTTTGGGCTAGATCAAATCTGCTCAGCTTCTTTCTGTAACTGCATTTCAATCCTTAATCTATTTAAACTTTCTCTGGATTTTTTTTTTTTCCCTCTGTCATTTGTGGAAAGAGGGGGAAAAAAAAAAGCCCCAGAAAACCGCGAAGTTTTTACATTGGTTTATTGATTATTGAGTTGTTGTTGTGGTGGGGATTTATTATTGTCATTATCAGGATTTTTACGCTTTCCCAGCAGCTCGAAGCTTTCTGCATCTCAGCTGCGGAGCATCCTTGCAGTTCGTGTGTAGCCATCCAGATCCTTTCACCCAGGGCCAAAAAAGAAACCAGGAAAAGGAGTTTGGGGAAGGGCTGAGGTGCTCCCGGGGACATTCCCTGCCCGGATCCCATCCCCACCCCCGGCAGCCACGGAGCGGGGCAGGCAGGGACCGCTGCAAACTCAGGAGATGGGCACAAAAACTGAGTCCCAACCCAGTTTGGCTTCTGTGGCTGGGGTGAAATGGTGCTTCACGCTGTACCCAAGGGGCGAGAAGGCTCCCCCCGAAAATAACCAATTGCTAATTAAGGGCTAATGGTCGCACTGCCAGCTCAGAGCTGCGGGGAGGGACCCGCAGCCCGCCAGCACCAGCATCTCTGTGTGCGGGCACGGCGGGTCCGGGCAGCCCAGCCCGCCCGGGGCCACCTGCGAGCCCGGCAGGATGGCCCTGCGCCCCGGGGAGCACGGCAGTGGCACTCCCGGCTGTCTCACAGGGCTGGCTGCTGTTCCCAGCCCTCACCGGTGGCTGTCGTTCCCACCCCGACCCCCTCTGGTGTCCCTGTGTCACCCTCGGTGAAAGCTGATTGCTGGTCACAGCTTTTCGTGTCTCTCTGAATGTCTGCTCTGCCTGCAAAGCAGGCATGGAAAATCCCTTTTTGCTTCCCCACAAAGGCTGCAAGGGTGGCTCTGTTGCTTTGCAGAGCAATTAGCGGGATTATTTGCCAGAGAATGTATTAATAATGCAAATAGGCAAATGAAAAAGCAGAGCCCAGCCTTTCCTTTTCAGCAGCAGGTGGAAATAAAATCCCCTGCTTTTCTCATGGCAGAGCTTCTCCGATTTATAATCCATGAGGGCACAGAGGCTGCTCCTCTGTGGTGTGGCTGCTCCACCAGCCCCTACCCCACGGGGATATTTCCCTCCCTGCTGAGCAGTTTGGGTGGCTCCTGGGTCACACAGGGATGCTCTGGCAGCCAGAAATCCTCCAGCACTCTGAGCACTTGGCCCAAGCTCTGCAATTCCCCCCTGGCTGTTCTTCACACCAGGACTGACATCCAGAGCTCAGAAAACTCTGATCCTGGGCACCTCTGGAGTTTCAGGAACTCCCTTGTGCTACAGCAGGGATTTAGCTCCTAACCTGAACTCGGGGTCTTGCAGGGCCAAGCAGACCATGGGATGAGGAGAGGGCTCCCCCAACCACCCCGTGCTGGAGGCAGAGCTCTGCCAGCTCTGATTATCCCCAGGTCCTTGGCTGGACACCCAGGAGCTGCAGCAGGGAACAGAACCATAATGAAACAGCTGGGAATTTCCAGCTTTCCAATGAGAAGTGGAATTCCTCACCTGCTCCTAAGGGGTGACATCCCAGCAGTCCCAAATCCTGCTCTGATCCCAAATCAGAGCTGGCCCAGCCACCTGTGTCCACCCAGAGCATCCCAAATCCTTCCTGCTGGAGCTGGGGCTCTGCCTCCCCCTCCCCAAAATCCACAGCTCAAATCCATCCCCAACAAATCCACAGCTCAAATCCATCCCCAACAAATCCACAGCTTTCCCTGCCCCCAAATCCACAGGGACAGCACCTGAACAAGCAATATCCTCAGAGAAGTCATTCAAATTATCCCAATTTCTGTGCAAAATCCTCCAGGATTTGATCTAGCCCTTCCCTGCTCTTCTTGCTTTTCCTCTGTTCATCATCTGCTTTTTTTCTTTCCTTTTCTTTGAACATTTCTGTCTATTGCACAGTATTTACAAATAAAACTGTATTGTAAGTTATTTACAAAAAAAAAAAAAAAAAAAAAGAAAAAAAAGAAAAAATAATTAAAAACATCAGTCCTGATGGCATAAAACCAATCTGTTTTCATTACTGAGATATGATGGCACTTACGATCACTTTAGTAAATGTAATGTAAAAAAATAATTAATAATAATAATTAATAATAATAATGTGTACGCAAATTTAATATACATGGTCTCATGTAAGATAAATATTTGCCTTTTTTTCTAAAAGGTGTATGTATTCTGTAAGTGGAATAGTCTGTAGAAAGTTTCTATATGTTCTTAAAATGGCAATACATTCCAAAAAAAAAAAATGGTACTGTAAATATGTACAGCGTCAAATGGAATTTGGTAGTTTTGCCTGTAATTTTATTTTGAACTCTGGTTTCTACACTTGCATCTTGCAATGTCTGTATGGTTATATCAGTGCAAAAAAAAAAAAAAAAAAAAAAAAAGAAAAAAAGCAAAAAAGCAAGTAAAAAGCACAGTCTGATGTAAAAACAACAACAAAAAAAAGAACAAAAAACACACAAAAACAAGAAAACAAAAAAAAAAAAAAGAAAGAAAAATACTCAGTATTTGATGTTTGTGACCCTTATTGTAAATGACATCTGTACTGTGAATGAGAAGTTTTTACAAGTATAATATTGCCTTTACTACAGCTCAGATTGTCTGCTCGGTCTGGGCTTATTTTTAAAAAAACAGCATGTTGGAATAAATTTCAAAGTCCCAACATATCCCTGCATGTATGACTGGCACTCTTTAATTCCCATTTTATTTCCCAGGTCTCTGGAGGCACATCTGGATAAATCCTGGTTCTGCTGCAGCCGCTCCATCCCTGCAGAGCCCCCACTGCAGGGGAAGTGCTACCCTCAGGGAAATGCCACCATTGGATTTTTTTCCCAGTTTTTCCTCCTTTTTTCCCCCAGTTTTTCCTCCTCACAGAGCTGAGGCTGTGAGCAGGGGGTGCTCTGGGTGGGCTGTGCAGAGGCCAGGATGAATTCCCACCATCCCAGACTGGTTTGGGTTGGAAAAGACCTTCAAGATCATCCAGTTCCAAGCCCTGCTGTGGGCAGGGACAGATCCCACTGGATCAGAGTGCTCAGAGCCTCGTCCAGCCTGGCCTTGAACACCAACTTTAGGAAAAAAAATGGGATAATTATTTTAAAAGTCTGGAATTTCCCCCTTCCACTTGCTACTACCCAAGAACTGAGCTGCCCTCTGCCCATGAATTCCCTTTATTCACCTGGAAACCTTTTTTGGGCAGCTCCTGCCCTGCTCCTCTTCACCCCATCAGCCTCAAAAACCAGGGCAGGGGAGGAAATCCCCAGGGGATTTCTCCCTGTGGTGTTCCAGCTGGAGCACCTGCTGCTCCCTGGCCAAACATCAGAGCCCATGACTGAATATTTGATTTCCCCAGGTCTGAATTCTGAGCTGGGTGAGGGAGGTGAGTGCAGGGCTGGGGGAGCTTGGCTGTTCTGCATTAATCTCAGAAAAGTGTGAGGAGCAGGGAGAGCTGTTGGGTACAAACCTCTGCCTCCCCCTCGCTGAGATCTGCAGGAATTCAGCAATAACTGCTTTTCAAGGAAGGAACTTCACCCAGTTCCCAGGGCTCAGCTGCTCCTTGCCTCAGTTTCCCCAGCTGTGAGCTGCACGAGGCCAGGAGCCCAGCCCAGCCCAGCAGGTGAGCAGTGCAGAGCTCTGGGGGCCACCTGGGCTTTTCCAAAGCTCTGGGTGCTGTGTTCTGCACCCCCTTGCTCCAGAGGATTCCTGCTCCTGCCCCTGGTGCAGGAGAAGTGGCTGGAGCATCCAAAAAAAAGCTGGAGAGATGTGTGATGTGTGTATTATCCTATAATAACAGCTTGGATTTTCCTTTTTGGGGGTGGAAGGCAGTAAACCCTGTCTGGAGGTGATGTTTGTTCCACTGCCAGCTCCTCCTGACACTTGAGGAGAGGAATAATTCTTCCTTTAAAAGAAAAATAAAAAAAATTCCTGCAATGCTTAAAAGTGCTGGAAGCAGCCAGAGCTGCCTGAGAAGGCTGCAGTTAAACCCCCTGACCTCCCAAACCTGGAGCCAATTTGGGTCACACCCATCCCCAGAGTGGCTCCAATTAATCAGGTGTCCCAAGAAATCCCTGCCCCCGAAAGAGCCTTTGTTTTCCCGACACAGAGAGCAGACATTTCCTGCTCTGGGGAGCCAAGTGTGGGATCAAACTGCTCAGAATCCCTTGGCTGAGGTTCCAGGCTGGCTCCCCTGGGAAGTGCAGCCGTGTGGAGAAGGGAAGGTGATGAAAACTCTCAGAGAAGTTCAAACCAGTGCCTCCCTCTCTCTGGGAGGCTGAAATTCCTGCTGTTCTTTGCCAATGCCTGGGTCCCACGGTGAAATGGTTGTTCCTTCTGCCCAGGTTCAGCCTCCCAGCAGCTCAGGAGCTTCAGCTGGGAGCCTGGAAAGAGGATTCCTCTCATAGCCAAGCCTTGATGTGCATCACAGCTAAAAAAGCACCTTCAGAAATCTTTCATGGGACTGTCAGGTGAGGAATCACAGGGATTTGGGGCTCCATGAGGATCAGGGACCTGGCTTCAGATTTGGGGCTCCATGAGGATCAGGGACCTGGCTCCAGATTTGGGGCTCCATAAGGATCAGGGACCTGGCTGCAGGGATTTGGGACTCCAAAGAGTATCAGGGACCTGGCTGCAGGGATTTGGGACTCCAGTGAGGATCAGGGACCTGGCTGCAGGGATTTGGGGCTCCAGTGAGGACAGGGCTGAGAGGAACGGGGATTTGGGTCCCCAGGGCGCTGGGAGGAGGAGGGATGGCTGGGGATGTTCTGCACGGAGCAGCCAGGGACAGCTCCTGACCCCGTGCTGGGGACAGGGTGTGTGAGAGGTGACACAGCCGCTGTCCCTGTGCCCGGGGCTGCTCCTCCCCACCTCGGCCAGATGGTTGGGGGCTGCTGCTCGCTGCCAGGCGCTGGAAGGGCTGGCACAGCCACCCGGGCTGGTGCTCGTTGTTATGACAACAGGAGGAGGCTGCTGAGAACACACAACGGGGAGGAAGGGAAAGGCACCAGAGAATCACAGAATCGGAGAATTGCAGAATCATTAATGCTGGAAAAGACCTCCAAGAGCATCAAGTCCAACCTTTGATGGGATCCCACCAGCCCCAGTGATCCATCTCACAAAGGGCAGGGTTCTGTGGGGCAGAAGGGGTGAGGGATGGGCTGAGCAGGGGCAGGGATACAGGGCAGCCCCAGGGATGCAGGGATGGGCACCAGGGCTGGGGCTGTGCCTTGCTCTGACACTGCTGGGCACAAAAAGGGTCTGGCTGTGCCTGCAGGGCATCACCAGGGCTGGGACTGGGGCAAAACCTGGGAGAATAACACCCAAAGCAGCAACCTGAGGGTTATTGCAGCAGATCTCTTCCAGGGAGTGCTGGCAGCTGAGCTGTGATCTCATCCTCCCAACAGGCAGCAAAACAAACCAAAAAATCACCTGATAACAGCCCAGTGTCCTGCTGGGGTCACCAGTGCCCCCCAGCAGCCTCAAAAGGGGCACAGAATAGAGGTGCAGAAGCTGCCCAAAGTGTCAAGCTGTGCTTTTCATTTCAAACTGGTGTCTCCTAATGTGTCCTCCATAAACCCACAGCTCCTGTGCAGAGGATGAAGGGGAAATCTTGGCTTTCATCATTATGGATGCAAGCAGCCATTTCCTCTGGTTTATGGGGGAAAATCTGGAAGTCTGTCCCTGTGTGCCTGCCAGGAGGGATTGAACCCCTGGGAAATACAGGAATCTCCACTGCCTGCCCAGGGCATGTGCTCACATCCCCCAGGAATGTGGCCCTGACTCTTCCAAAGGGAGAAAAAGCAAAATTTTCAAAGCCAGATGAGATAAAGGCTGGAATAACATGGCCTGACTGACCCTGCCCCCAGGCTGGTTTATCCTCTGATCCCAGGTGTCCATCAGAGGATGAGGGATGGGTTAAACCCTCCCAGGTGCTCAGGAGGAGACAACACCAGCCAGACTTTGCTGCTGTGCTCAGGAGCTGGGAGTCAAACCCATCCCAGACTGAAAGGACCCTGTGCCCTGCCCTTGAGACTCCCCTCAACCAGGTAACCAGCACCCACTTTAAACCTAAAAAATCCTGTGTGATGTAAACCTAAAAAATCCCTGTGTGATGAATTTACTTAATTTTTCCTGGAATTCTAACTTAGCTACACAAAGGGCATGGTTTCAGCAAGAGGTGGCAGTGGGTGAGCACATTCATTGTATTATTTATCTCAGCATTTTTTTCCCTTTTTGCTGCAAATTGCAGTTTAGGCCACAGCTCTGCCCAGGCTGTCCAGCCCTAAAGGAATTCAGCATTCCAGCTGGGATATTTGGGTTAGGAGATGAAATCCCAAACTCCCAGAGGGAGGGTTGGCTCTGTGGTCCCAGCATTTGGTTAAACCTTTGGTCCTGGAAGTGTGTGAGCCCTGGGAATTCCCAGCACTGCTTCCTCTGGATTCTTCAGTCCCACAGCACTTTCCCCTCACAGCTTTCTGCTCCTGGAATCAGCTTGGATTCTCACTAAGAATCCAACATTTTCACTACAAAAATAGATTTCTAAGTGTCCATGGCTGCAAAAAGAGCTGGAAACCGTGACCTTATCTTTCCTGACATATGGGAAAAATGAAGGCTGCAAAATGTGTTATTCCTCTAAGCTCATAACTTTGGAGACACGAGGCCAACAGGGCCCTGTGTGACACCAAGCTCCAGCAGAGAGCTCTGGTTTTAAGATCTCTGTAACCCATTAGGGTGCAAATTCATGAAAGGAGTCGAGCTAGATAAAAACCAGGTGCTGTTTTAAGGTGAGTATTGAGCTCAAGGAAGGGATTTCCATATTTTTTTTTACGAGCTCTATGGCTTTTGGCCTGAGATGTGGGTGCTGCTGGGCTGTCACTCAGTGCCAGCTGGCAGGGGACAAGTGTGGGGAGAGGAGGGGATGAGGGTTATGGGGAAGGAAGCCAGGATGGGTGCATGGATGGATGGATAAGAGTATGGGGACAAACCTCTGAAATGTGGGTTTATGTTGCTCAGTGGAAGAGCCAAATTTCTTGAAGCAGACACTGCAGTGGTGGCTGTGTGAAATCCCAGCTGATCCTGCTCTGAAAATCCCCTCCCATCCCATTTTCCAAGCCTTCCTGACTCTCTGTGAACATTTGTGCAGTTATCATCCCCTTTCTGAGCTCTTCCTGTTCCATAACTCCCAAACTCTCAGAGGGCACCAGGAGCTGGGGTTTTAAACCCAGAGGGGTTTAACCCAGCCCAGGCAGCAGCAGGAGCTTCACAGGCTGCCCAGAGCAGCAGCAGTGATGGCTCTTGCTGACAGCAACCCCATCTTCTGGGGCTTTATATCTCTGACTGGAGACTTAATAAGTGCTGAATTGGTGTGTGATTTAATGAGGAGAACTTCAAAGCTGCTGTTTCCACACCTAATTCACTCATCAGGACTAATAACTGCAATGGGCAGTGGTTTTGTTGTTGTTTTTTTTTTTTACTTCCTCCTAGCAATTTATTATTTACCCGGTTGCTTTACAGCTCCTAATTTAATAAGTGCAATAACCCAGGGGTACTGCTTGAGTGAGGAGGAGAAGCTGTGAAATCCAACAGTCTCTGCTTTGCTGGACACCAGAGGCCCCATTATAACATTTTAAACTCTTTATGACATTGGCAAGGAAGAGATGTGGAGCTCTGTGCCTCACCAGAGAGCTCCATTCCCAAAATGTGCTGGCAGAGGCTGGGAGGGGATGTGTCCTGGTTTGAAGGACAGGTGTCTGCCAATAAAGGCAGGAGCTTCTCTTTGAAATGGAGAATGTAAAACCCCCTCCCTCCAAATTATTGCAATTTTGAAATTAAGGGGCTCTCAGGCAAAGATAGGGGAATTAAGAATAACAGTTCTTTACTAGGAAAATTAAAATAGAAATACAGTATTACACAGAACAATCCCAAACCCTGCCAGAGTCAGAATCCAAGCTGACACCCGTCAGTCAGTCAGGGTGGTGGCACAGTCCCATTCCATGGTGGCTGCATCCTCCTGCAGGGGCAGATGTGGTTCAGCTGGAGCAGTGCTCCTGGAGAAGGTGCAGTTTCCTCTGAAGCTCCAGGGATGATGTGGAAAGGTCTGGCTTTCCTCTGGAATCCAGTGGAAAGAAGGTGCCTTGGTGTCCAAAATCTCAGTTTTTCTCTGGGTAGGAAAGGCTTGGCTCCTGCCCTGGCTGGAGCATCTCCCAGTGGGATGATGGAATTTTATCAGTCATGCACTGGGACTCAGTGGCCATGAACAGGAGATATCTGCTGGAGGGAGGATGGGCTGTGGGAAGATAAAGATGATTGCCCAGCTGGTTTAAAGATGGCCCATTAGCAGACAATATGTGTCACAGATGGTGTTGGAATACACATTTCTGGCCAAATCAACCCAACACAGGAGGATGGCAGTGCTGGATCTCCGTGGATTTATGTCCTGCAGCCTGGCCAGGTTTGAGCCTGGCTGATCATGCCGTGGGCATAGGTGGGCACCTGGGGATGGCAAAGCACATCCCCTCCATGTCTGTGGTTCCTTTTGGGCTCTCCTCACCCTGCCTCCCCCTTCCAGGGATGTGCATGAGGCAGCAGTGACCCTGTCCCAGCCCAGTTTCATCCTGGGGGTGACAGTGATGGCCACCAAACCCACTCTGCCCTCCGTGGGGGACTGTTAGGGGTCCAGATTTGGGATCCTTCCAGGGACGTGCAGACAGCTCTGGGGGTGAGGGAGGGCATCCAAAGTCCCAGCACCAGGATAAATAAGAACTCTCTCTGCCCTGGCACTGCCCTGACAGCTTGGGCACTGCTGGACCATCGAGAATTCCCCTTTGCCTTTTTCCCACCTGAATGTCCTGCAGCTCCCTGGATCTCCTTGGACATTTTCCAGCTGTATCCTGGGGAGGAACCTGAGCTGGGCTGTGCCCCCAGCTCCTCCTCAGGCGTGATTTCTTTGAGCTGTTGTGTTCAGAGCTGCCTGAAGCCCCATCCCTGCTCCCCCATCCTTGCCCGTTTCCCGCCGCCGGCTCTCAGAGCGCTTTTGCAGGCATTAAAGAGCTGTTCCCCAGAACCCCAGAGGCTGCAGCTGAGCCAAGCCTGCTCTGAAATGTTCCTGCTGTTGCTGTGATACCGGCTGGAGCTCGCTGCAGCCTTTTTATGACAGCCTCAGCACTGAGGTTAGGTCATCCCGCAGATAAAACCCAACCAGGGATGTGGCCGAGCTGGGATCTGGCTGGGAGCAGCACCCAGCAGAGCCAGGGATGCTGCTTGGCATTCATCAGCCCTTCAGGCAAGCTCACATCCTCCTTCCCTGCTCTTGCACCATCCTTTCCCCCACAATTTATCCGTCCTTAGGGCACCCCCCCGTGCTTTGTGCAGGCTTGAAAGAATTCCGAGTGTTAATCAGGCACTTCTGGAGAAGGGGAAAATCCTAATAAACCTGCAGCGAGTTCCCCTGCTGCTAATTAGCAGCTGATCCATTTTCCTCTGGATTTAAGTGGGAAAATAGCAGCGATGGGGAAGAGCCACATTCCTGACCCGTGAGCTATTCCCAGACAGGCAGCCCTGGGAGCATCCAAGGCGAAATCGCAGCTCGCTTTTCCTGCCAGCAGAGCACGAGGAAAAGGGGCTGTGTTTCCCATTTTGGGGCTGCTGCTGCTCAGAGCCAGCACAAACTGCAGCCAGATTTGGGGGGTGGGCGGGCAGGGACCTGCCTGGGCTGCTGGCCACAGGGCTGGGCTCAGCCAGGGAGCAGCACAAGCCACCTCTGGGTCAGGGGTGCATCCAAGGGCTCCAGATCCACACAGAGGCTCCAGACTCAGACAGGGGCTCCAGATCCAAAAAGGGGCTCCAGATCCAGACAGGGCCTTCTGATCCAGACAGGGCCTTCTGATCCAGACAGGGGCTCCAGATCCACACAGGGCCTTCTGATCCAGACAGGGGCTCCAGATCCAGACAGGGGCTCCAGATCCAATCAGGGGCTCCAGATCCAGACAGGGGATCCAGGCCCAAACAGGGATCCAGACCCAAACAGGGGCTGCAGATCCAAACAGGGGCTCCAGATGCAGACAGAAATCCAGTGTCAGCCCCCCTGCCCAGGGGTGAAGGGGAGAGCTGTGATGCTGTGATCAGCACCGAGGGCTCTGCAGGGCTGAGCCGCTCAGGCACAAGGAGAAGAGCTCACTGCAGACAGGACCAGTCTGGTTCTGGGCTCACCATGGCAGCTTCAGGCTGTGCCAGAGCCAGAGACACCTGGAATTCTCCCTTCCAGTCTTCCAGTCCCCAGCAGGGAGAAAGAGTGGTGAATTGTGCATCTCACTAGGGTCTGCAGGCACCACAGTCATGGGATTCAAAAATCATTCAGGCTGGAAAAGGTTCTAACATCATCAAGTCAAATTTCTGGTTGAGCACCACCACAGCAACTAAACCACAGCACTGGGTATCACACTGAAATGTTTGCTGAGCAGGGATGGGGATCCAAACCCCCCTGGGCAGTTCCAATCCCTGCCCACCCTTTCCATGGGGAAATTCCTGCTCTGCCCACCCTGAGCCTCCCCTGGCCCAGCCTGAGCTGTTCCCTCTGCTCCTGTCCCTGTCCCTGTTCCCACAGCCCGACCCCCCCGGCTGTCCCCTCCTGTCAGGGAGTTGTGCAGAGCCACAAGGGCCCCTGAGCCTCCTTTGCTCCAGGCTGAGCCCTTCCCAGCTCCCTCAGCCTCTCCTGGGGCTCAGACCCTTCCCAACTCCCTCAGCCCCTCCTGAGGCTCAGACCCTTCCCAGCTCTGTTCCCTTCCCAGTGTCCACCCTCTGTTCCTGCAGAGCAGATGGTGGCCTTGGGGCCATTCTCACCCCAAATCTCAGCATCTCCAGGGGCTGCCCCAGGCAGGATTTCCTGCTGGCTTTGCAGAGTTCCCAGTTTTGGTGGAGGTGTCTGGTGCACTCTCCAGCCCCTCCAAGGGGTGGATTTGAGGGAATGGTGTTGCTGACAGATGGAGTTAAAATCAGCTTGCAGGGATGAAGGATGGAAAGATTGGTTTAACAGGGCTGGGGGTGCTTGTGCCAGCTCCTCCCAGCCCTGTGTCAGGCAGGTGTGCTGGGCAAAGGCTTCTCTTGAGGAGAAATTAATGATTTTTCTGGAGCTCTAATGAATTGCCTGGGGAAGCTGTCAGTCATGCCAGACACTGCCAGCCCCCCGGGCAGGGAGCATTTGGGGATGCTGGGCAAGGAGCCAGGAGGGCACTGTGAGCCCCTAAGGGGTGGCACAGGCAGCAGGACAGTCTGGAAGTGTCCCCATTCCCTGGGAGTGGGGCTGGGAGCAGGGGGATGAGGAGGAGAATCATCCTGGGGGAGAAAAATCCCTCGTGGGCTCTGCTGGTGCCACAGACATCCCTGAGGACACCACAGAGGGTTTGAGGCCAGAAGAAACAAAGGATCAGAGTTTGGGGTTCTCTGGGTGTTCCCCACCCCACAGCAGGTTCCCCTGGTGGGCTCTGCTCTCCCAGCTGCCCCCAGCCCTGGCTGAGAAGCCCCCAGACCCTCTCCTCTGGGATAATGACATTCCTCTAAGGAAAGCAGGGCCCTTTTCCCAGCTCCTTTCAGCCCAGCAGTGCCCCAAATCCCCCACGTGTGTCACCTCAGCTGGGGGGTCTGGCTGGGGGCAGTGGGCAATGGGGAGAGGAGGAGGAGGAGGAGGAGGAGGAAGAACAGGAAGAAGATGCCCCTTTCTGCTGTCCTGTCCTAGAGCTCCACCACAGGGCAGCTCCCTGGCACCAACCACTGACAGAAGGATCAGAACAAGATTCCTGTCACCCCACTGGAGGCTGGGGATGCTGGGGACACCATTTCAGTGCCACCCATGGCAAGGCTGGGCATGCTGGGCACAACACTGCAATGCCACCCATGACAAAGCTGTGGGGACACCATTTCACCCAAGAGAAGCTGCGGGGTGAAGGGTACACCAGTGGGATGTCATCTATGACAAGGCTGTGGGGTGAAGGGGACACCATTGCAATGCCACCCATGACAATGCTGTGGGGTGAAGGGGACACCATTTCAGTGCCACCCAAGAGAAGACTGTGGGGACACCATTTCAGTGCCACCCCTGACAAGGCTGTGGGGTGATGGGGACACCACTGAGATGTCATCTATGACAAAGCTGTGTATGGACACCAGTGCCACCCACAACAGGGCTGTGGAGTGATGGGGACACCATTTCAGTGTCACCCACAACAGGGCTGTGGGGTGATGGGGACACCATTTCAGTGTCACCCACAACAGGGCTGTGGAGTGATGGGGACATCTCTGCAATGCCACCCACCACAGGGCTGTGGGACGATGACACCGCTTCAGTGCCCCCCTCCCCGTCTGGCTGAACCTCCCAGCCCGAGCAGCATTTTCAGCGCTTCCCCCTTCATCCCACACGTCCCTCCCTGGCCTTGGGGCGCAGGTTCCCACCCCAAGCCCCCCGAGCATCACCCCCATCCTCCCGGGGAAGGATCCCAGCCGCACCTGCCGCAGCAGCGCGGGGTGAACCATGCGCGTCCGCCCAGTGCCATCTAGTGGGATTTTATCCTACCATCCACATTTCCTTCAAAAAAACCTGCGTTTGCTTCACACCCCAGCGCTGTGCACGTCCGAGAGGGGAACACGAACTCATTAATGCAAATTCTCCCTCTCGCTCGCTCTCCCGGCAGCTCCTTCCCAGCGGGGCTTTTGCAGCTCCCCTCCAGTGCCTGCGAGTTCCTGGCACCAGATCAATCTTCATTTAGAGGAGGAAAATATCACAGGTTTTTTTAAAGGGCCCTGCAATTCAGGGGTGGGGAACTTTTGTAAAATCTTGATATAATTGTAAAATTTAAATTCCTTTTAAAATTCAGGGGGGGTTTCTGCGGGGACATTGTGTGTTCCCCACTCCACAGGGTATTTGGGGAGGATCTGGCTCCTTGCAGCACATCCCTGCTCTGCCTGTCCCTCCTTCAGGCAAAGCCTGATCCTTGTGCTCCTCTCATTCCAGCCTGGAGCCTTGGAGGGGGCTGGGAAAGGCTCTGCAGGATTCTCCTGACCCAGTTGGTGTGGGTGACACTGGGCTGCACCCACAGCTCCTCTCAGGCTGAGAGGGGAACACCAGCAGCACGGACAAGAGGGGACCAGGACTGGGAGAAACTGGGGAAACTGGGAGAAACACTCATTATCCCATGGAAAAACCCATGGATGTGCCCTGGGCTGGTGCCCACACCCCCTGTGCTCTTTGTGACCTCAAAGAAATGCAAATGTGCCCTTAAACAGGAATAAACAGTGACACTGTCTCAGTCTCTGTCCCTCCATCACACACCCCAACAGCTTTAGAAAATGTGGAATGATTCTCTAGGGTTGTATGAGGGGTTTGGGGCTGGAAAGGGCCAGCCCTGTGCTAAGGGCCTGGTTTAAAGCTGCCAAAGGCTCAGACACACAGGGATGAGGATTTTCCTGTCCTTCCCTTCCCATTTGCATCCTCCCAACCCTGCCCAGCAGCTGCTCCTGGAGGCTCCAGCTGTGCAGCCAGCTGTTCTCTGCTGGCTGGGCACTGAGGTGGAGGAGGCTCCTCCAGGGAAATGCTGGCAAAGGATGCAGGAGATGCCCCTGGTGAGGGAGGGCTGACTCCCTGTGCCCAGCCAGGTCACCTGCACTGGGACACAAGGCAGTGTTTGAGGGAACATGCCAAAGAGCACTGGGGAGAGGCTGAACTGCTGGAAGCTCCTTAGTTTGGGAAAGCTTTTGTTGCTGTGGCAGGATAAAGGTGTGGCTGATCAGCCTGGAGAGGAGAAGGTTGTGGGGAGACCTCAGAGCCCCTTCCAGCATCTCAAGGGGCTCTGAGAAGCTGGAGAGGAGCTGTTCACCAAGAACTGGAGTGACAGGACAGGGGGAAAGGGTTTCAAACAGACAGAGGGGAAATTAGGGTTAAATATATGGAAGGAATTGTTCCCTGGCAGGGTGGGCAGGGCTGAGATGGAATTGCCAGAGCAGC
The DNA here is from genome assembly GCF_903797595.1 of Erithacus rubecula. Classification (NCBI taxonomy): domain Eukaryota; kingdom Metazoa; phylum Chordata; class Aves; order Passeriformes; family Muscicapidae; genus Erithacus; species Erithacus rubecula. The sequence continues at coordinate 21,723 of NW_027635721.1, read as the reverse complement.
TGTGGCTGCCCCTGGATCCCTGGAATGTCCAAGGCCAGGCTGGACACTGGGAGCAGCCTGGAGCAGTGGGAAGTGTCCCTGCCAGGGCAGGAGTGACACTGGATGACATTTAAATGTCCCTTCCAACCCAAACCACTCTCGGATTCCTAAATCACATCTGGCATACTACCAGTCATGTGGTACTGGTTTATCCTGAAGTCTTAAAATCAGGAAAAAAAATCATCAGCTGAACAGTTATTATCAGTAATCATCAGCTGAATGTTATTGTTCAAAATGAACCCTAAACTTGTATTTTGTTTCAGAATGAAATGAGAAAGGAGCAGTTGCCAGAGCAGTGTCGTTTCTGCTGCTTTTGTGAACCCACTGTGCCTCTCTGTCAGAGCCAGTCCTAGAGAGAATTAATAATCATCCTTTACTCAAACCACCCCCTCACCAGGGCTCACCTTGTGAGAGCCCTCAGAAGGTAAAGGATCAATACTGAACTCCCTCCCTGGGTTTATTTGCACACTCATCAGCAGGATTACACAAATAACCCCAAATCTGCATCACCACCACTCCCAGGGGCCCCCACCCACAGCAGAGCCCTGGGGTCCATCCAGGTCCCCATGAGTTGTGTCCTCCATGGAATTCCTCCCTCCTGCCCAGGGTGGCCCCACCTGAGGGAGCAGAGAGGCTCCAAGGAGCCCCCAAGCCAGCAGGAGCTCTGCACTCCCCAGGGATCCCTGGGCTGGGAAACACTGAGCTTGGCTCTGTCTCAGCTCTCTTGGCTGCTGCTGGCTCCTTGTTTGCTGCCATTAATGCTCAGATAGTCCTGGAGGAGCCTCCCTGGGAAAAGGCTCTGGGCTCATTCCTGCATCAGCCCGTGGCTCCACACGGCCAAGTCCTGCTCCTGCTCCAGGAGTTCAATTACAAAGTTCAGTTGATCCCAAATGAGTTCCCTTCTCAATGGTAATGAGACAGGGGAGCTCAGCCCATCCTACAGGTGGGAGTCACCACTATCCAAAATTCTCCTGCAGGTGGGGGTCACCACTATCCAAAATTTTCCTGTGAATGGGAGTCACCACTATCCAAAATTCTCCTACAGGTAAAAGTCACCACTATCCAAAATTCTCCTGTGAATGGGAGTCACCACTATCCAAAATTCTCCTACAGGTGGGAGTCACCACAATCCAAAATTCTCATGTAGGTGGGAATCACCACTATCCAAAATTCTCCTGTGAATGGGAGTCATCACTATCCAAAATGCTCCTACAGGTGGGAGTCACCACCATCCAAACTTCTCCTGCAGGTGGGAGTCACCACTATCTGAGATTACTCTGCCTGCTGCTCAAGTCACACCAGGAGAACTGTTCAGTGCAAGGCCACAATCCAAGGGAAAATAACCCCCTGTTGATATTCCTTGCACTTAAGGATTTCCTGGTGTCTTCCATCCCTTCTGGGCCCACAGCCACTGTCGTGTCCCCCCAGGAGGGCTGAGCTCAGGGGTGGGGTTTGATTTGGGTCTGGCTCAGGCTGTTGGGCACGGGCCATAACCCAGCACTGTTTATCTAAAACAGATTCCAACTTGGCCCAGTCTGCTCTCCAGAGACCTTGGCCACAGCCAGCATGGAAGCAGAGAAGGGGCCCTTGTGGGAATTTGGCCCAAGCAGAGTGAAAGCTGCTGGTGGTGGTCCAAGAGCTGTGATTGATTCTGCCAGCAGCCCCCTCAGCACAGTGAGGGGCTGGGGCTGGCCCAGGAGTGTCAAACTCACCCCAGGGGGCTCCTGGTGCCCAGAACTCCTAGCTCAGCACTTGGAACCAGGGATGAGATGGGAACATGGGGAAGGGACCCTGCCTGTGACCAGCTGCTGCCATCTGCTCCCTTGGGGACACAGCAGAGCACCCGGGGGGGACCTGCAGGGGACAGGGACAGCAGAGAACCCAAAGTGGATCTGCAGAGGATCCCTGTGCCTCTGTGTGACACAACCTCCCTTCTTGGGGTCACTGGCTGCACAAAGCTCCCAGACCTACAGAGAACAGCAGACCAGCATCAGCAGAGGAGGGTGAGAACCTCCACAGCCCTTCTGCATCCTCAGGACCTTGTAGGTGCAAAGAAGTGCTGGAAACAGGCTGTGACAGGGACCTGGGGCTCCAAACTCACCCAGGCTGGCTTTGTAGCCCTTCTGAGTGGCACAGATGACCCAGAGAAGGTGCCTGGTGTCCCTGAGGTGGTGGAGTGGGGCACTGAGCCTGGCTTCACTAATTCCAGCCACTTCCTTGGCTCATCCCTGATCAATCCCTGCAGCTGGCTGAATCCAAAGCACAGCAAGCACAGACCTGCACTGTAGAGGCTGGAGGGGTCCCTGGAGGTCTGGGATCAGCTCTGAGGGGTTTCAGCTCAGTGATTTCAGCTCTGCTTGTGAGGCTATCCCAAGCTGAGTCAGGGACAGAGAGACAGAAGCATCATACAGCAAATTCCACAGAGATTCCTTTATTATCCAACAGCTCTGTGAAGGGGACCAGGGGCAAGAGCTCCCTTAAGAACTGGGATAAAAGCTGGGGTTTTATGGGGGAAAGTAAGGGTGGTACCAAGGGGGAAAGACCAATGGGTTACAAAGGATTAACATGGGTACTAAGGCATGGGGGGGTCACTGAGACCCCTGGGGCAGCTCACCCTGACCAGGAGGATGTGCCCAGCAAAGGGACACCTCTCCAGAGGGTTGAGATGAGCTCATCACAGCCCATTCAAGGGACATTCCTTCAGGGGAGAGGTGTGGCCAGAGCCATGGCAGGGTTATTGGCCTCCACACTGCACCCAAAACTGTGAGAGTGTCCTGGATGAGAGAATGAAGCACTCAGAGGGAAAAGGGCTGTGCTGGATGTGTGCCAGCTCCAGATGTTTATGGGTACAAGCAGGACACAGGGTCATTTTCCCCAGTGGGATGTGTGGGCTCCATTCCCATTTTCCCCAGTGGGATGTGTGGGCTCCATTCACATTTTCCCCAGTGGGATCTTTGAGCTCCATTCCCATTTCTCCAGTGGGATCTGTGAGCTCCATTTCCATTTTCCTTAGTAGGATCTTTGAGCTCCATTCCCATTTTCCCCAGTGGGATATTTGAGCTCCATTCCCATTTTCTCCAGTCAATCTTTGAGCTCCATTCCCATTTTCCCCAGTGGGATCTTTGAGCCCCATTTCCATTTTCCCCAGTGGGACCTGGTGATCTCCATGTGTTTTTGGAACAGCTCTGCTGCTCTGGGGCCAGCCCAAACCAGGGCAAAGACCATGAAAATGACCCAAACGCGCCCATCTTCCTCCCGCAGCCGGGACGCGTCTCCGGCTCTTTTTGGGTGCCTTGCATCACCGGGATGGAGCAGCAGAACAAGAATCGTGCCGTGGGCCGGGGAGCGTGAGCAGGGCGATAACTCAGCCGCCGGGGAATGAGGCAGCAGCTATTTATAGCCGGCAGATTGCTAATAACTGGCACGGGGAAGCCGTCAGCGGCTCGCTGCAGCTCGTTCACACCTCCCACAAAGGAGACAAAGCGCTCGGCTCCGTCTGAAGCGCTGCCAGCCCGCTGCCACCCGAGCCCCGAGCACGTCCGGCATCCGGGAATGATGGACCGAGGGGATGAGCTCGGCATCCGCCCCCCCGCGCATCCCGACACCCCCAAATGCTGCTCCTCGCCGGGAGATGGTGGCTCACCCCCGGTGCTGTGGCTCCTTTTCCTGCTCATCCTTCCCCGGCTCACCCCAGCTGTCCATGAGCTAAAGGCTGAACACGTCAAAAATCGGTTTAGCCATTTTTTCTTCTCATGGCAGTTCTTAATTACTGTATATATTTTTAAAGCTGTGTATTATATCGCAAAATTTGCGATATGATATATTATATATAATGATATAACAAGTGTTATATCAGCTTCGTGCAATTGCTCAGCAGTGAATGAATGAATGAATGGGACACGAGAATGAATGACTCCACGCGGGTTTTATCCATGCTCTGACCTCCCTGGAATTGTCAGGGCAAGGCTCAGGTTAGTGATTATATTGGGTACAGCAAAGCTGTGACATCCTCCCCCTGGAAGGGACCCAAAATCCCATCCAGAGCCACCCCTGCCATGGCAGGGACACAGGGCAGGTGCCACAAAATCTCCAGGTCTGGGATGATGAATTATGGAATCATGGCATCACTGAGGCTGGAAAAACCCTCCCAGACCATCCAGCCCAACCATTCCCCCAATATCTCAAACCCAGCCGCGCCCCCAGGTGCCACATTTACCTGTTCTTTGAACACCTCCAGGTATGCTGATCCCATCACTGCCCCAGGCAGCTGTGCCAGGGCTGGACAACATTTTTAAGTGAAGAAACTTTTCCTGATATCCCATCTAATCTACTGAGAGCTTGCTTTCCATCCCTCCTGGGAAGGCAAGGCAGGATGAAGATGTGCAGCTGCAGGACAAGTCGTGGTTCGACCCCTGGGAGGCAGCTGGGGTTCTGGACCGGCTGAAATCTTCTGTTCCCTCCTGGCTCTTCCAGTGGCTCATGGCTCTGTGTCACCCCAAAAAGCCACTCAGCTGCATTTGTGGCTGCCAGGTGGTGACAAGTCACCATTTCCCTGCTGCAGCAGTGGCTGAGCTCCCTCTGGCAGCCCTGGGCCCTGTTTGGCTGTGTCCTGGTTTGAAGGACAGGTGTCTGTCAATAAGGGCAGGAGCTTCTCTTTGAAATGGAGAATGTAAAACCCCCTCCCTCCAAATTATTCTTATAGTTTTGAAATCAAGGGGCTCCCTGGCAAAAATAGGGGAATTAGGAATAGCAGTTCTTTGCTAGGAAAATTAAAATAGAAATACAGTATTACAAAGAACAATCCCAAACCCTGCCAGAGTCAGAATCCAAGCTGACACCCGTCAGTCAGTCAGGGTGGTGGCACAGTCCCATTCCATGGTGGCTGCATCCTCCTGCAGTGGCAGATGTGGTTCAGCTGGAGCAGTGCTCCTGGAGAAGGTGCAGTTTCCTCTGAAGCTCCAGGGATGATGTGGAAAGGTCTGGCTTTCCTCTGGAATCCAGTGGAAAGAAGGTGCCTTGGTGTCCAAAATCTCAGTTTTTCTCTGGGTAGGAAAGGCTTGGCTCCTGCCCTGGCTGGAGCATCTCCCAGTGGGATGATGGAATTTTATCAGTCATGCCCTGGGACTCAGTGGCCATGAACAGGAGATATCTCCTGGAGGGAGGATGGGCTGTGGGAAGATAAAGATGATTGCCCAGCTGGTTTAAAGATGGCCCATTAGCAGATAATGTGTGCCAGGAGATCAGGGGCACTGCCCCACCCGGGTCAGCAGATGGGGACAGAATTCACATTGCTGGTCACATCAACCCAACACAGGCTGTAATTCCTGTGAGGTGCTGAGTTAGCAAAGGCTGAGGTGGTGCCAGCTGAGAGCAGAGAGCAGCAGGGCTTGGTGGGGGCACTGACAATGCCCAGGGCTGCCCCGAGGTGAGGGGCTGGAGCTGCTCCCAGGAGGGGCTGTGGGGCTGAACGTGGTTTCCTCTGCCCCCTTTCCATCCCATTCCCACATCCTATTATTACATTATAGATGGTTTGGGGTTCCACTCCCACACCCCTCTGGCCAGGCTGAGGAGCCGATTGGGATCTTGGCCAGGCTGCAGGAACAAAGCAGGAGTGATTCCAGCAGGACTGTCCCAGGCTGGAGCAGGAGCAAAGCAAACACTGAGCAGCATTAATGAGACCTCCCAGGGGGCTTCTGCCTCCTTGGAGCATCCCCAGGGGATTGATATGGATCTTCCTGAGATTCCTTCAGCTCCTCTGAGCGGCTCATTACCCCGAGAGGCTCGGACTGGGGTGGGTCCCTTCTCACCCTCCAAGGAATTCCCCCCTGCCCTGCTCCAGTGAGGGCCTCTGGAGGTACCAGGGCTGATTCACACCCAGGGTTTGCATTCCTGGGAAGCCCCACAGGGTGCCCTGTGAGCCTGGAAAACCTGCAGAAAGCTCAGTGCCCATCCTGCTTTGGTGACATTCCCATTTGGCCCCCCCAGCCCTGTGCCCCTGGGAAAAGGCAGTGCCACCATCCCCTCTGGGACAGGACAGAGGTGGCACTCACTGAGTTCCTGGGCAGTCTATGCTGCTCTCAGTGGAGAAAAACCCCAGCTGAGCCCATTTCCACACCTGAAGTGGCTTTTACAGCACAGCAGCCCTGGGGATTGATGGCCTTGTAGGAGCCAAGCCTGGTTTGTCACTGATTCTTTGTCAGAACAGCAAACAGAGATTGAAGTCACAGCTGTGAGCACTCAGTGGTGTCCTGCTGGCCACCAGGCACCCCAGGCTGCAGGAACAGGCCCCTCGTGTGCTGACCACTGCACAGGGAGAAATCCTGCACTAGCCCCAGCCCCCTGCACCCCACTGGGATCACCTGGCCTTGGAGCAGGCTCCCGACACAGCACTCACTTTCTCTTTGAATTATTCAGGGTAAAATCTGTTCCCCAGAGCTCCTGATCTCCTCAGGGTGGGATGGGAGGCAGAGGGTCAGTCCCTTCTCACAGGGATCTGGCCAGGGAGGTCACAGTCTGATTCCCTGGGGTCAGCAGATCCCTTTAGGAGATGCACAGGGTTCCACACCCTCACTCAGCAAAATTCTGCTCTTCAGAATCTCTGAATCATTAAGGCTGGAAAATCCCCCCAAGGTCATCAAACCACGTCCTCAGGTGCAGCATCCACCTGCTGTTTGAACCCTTCCAGGGATGGAGACTCCCCATGGCCCTGGGCAGCTGTGCCAGTGCTTCACTAACCTTTCCATAAATCAATTTTCCCTAATACCCAATTTAAATGCCCCAGGGTGCAACATGAGGCTGTTTCTTCTCATGCTGTTGTTACCTGTGAGAAAAGACCCCCCTGGCTGTCCCCTCCTGTCAGGGAGTTGTGCAGAGCCACAAGGGCCCCTGATCCTCCTTTGCTCCAGGCTGAGCCCCTTCCCAGCTCCCTCAGCCTCTCCTGGGGCTCAGACCCTTCCCAGCTCCATTCCCTGCCCTGGACTCTCTCCAGCCCCTCCAGGTGCTCAGTGTTTCCAGTACAGGACAGGGACTTTGTGAGGGGCTGGTTTCACTCGAAGGAGCAACTCAGAGCTTCCAAGGCTCCTGTGAGCACCTGGTGACCAGAAGGGGAATTCTCATCCCTGACAGCACAATAAAGCAGGGCTGGGGAGAAGCTGCAGCACTCCCTGCTTGTCCAGCACACCTGGTGCACCTGCAGAGTTTGCACCTCCACCTGTGTGCTAAACTCCTCTCCAGAGCCTCCTCCTCCTCCTCCTCCTGGGAGCACCTGAGAGTGCAGCCGAGCCCTGGGCAGGCTTTGCTCCCCTGGTGATCTGTGTTCAGTGGATGTGCTGGGGATCCACCCTGCCACGGGGGAGTGCAGCATCCCACAGGTGAGTGTAACATCCCATAGGTGAGTAAAACACCCCACAGGGGAGTGCAGCATCCCACAGGGGAGTAGAACATCATAAGGTGAGTGCAGCACTCCACAGATGAATAGAACATCCCACAGGGGAGTGCTACATCCTACAGGTGAGTACAACATCCCACAGGTGAGTAGAACATCATAAGGTGAGTGCAGCACCCCACAGATGAGTGCAGCACTCCACAGGTGAGTAGAACATCCCACAGGTGAGTGCTACATCCTACAGGTGAGTACAACCCTAAAGGTGAGTACAACATCACACAGGTGAGTAAAACACCCCAAAGGTGAGTGCAGTATCCACAGGTGAGTGCTACATCCTACAGGGGAGTGCAGCACCCAGAGGTGAGTGCAACATCCTACAGGTGAAGGCAGCACCCCACAGGTGAATGCAATCCCACAGGTGAATGCAATCCCACAGGTGAATGCAATCCCACAGGTGACTGCAGCACACCATAGGTGAGTGCAACATCCTACAGGTGAGTAAAGCACTCCACGGGTGAGTACCACCCCACAGGTGACGGCAGGGTCTGATTCCTGCCTCGCGTTGTTGCCATTCCTCCTGCCCGCCCTTGGGATCCCCTCCTGCCCCGCCGTTCCCCGCTGCCAGAGCCGCTTTTGTCAGCGCGGCACGTCCGGATTTCGGCTGGGCGAGAACAAAGCGTCCCCGCGATTCCGCAGCGCTGAGTCAGCCCCGAGCCCCGCACGGAGCCGTGACCAAAATTGGTGCCGAGAAGGTGCCAAGCGCGGCCGTGCGCTGGGATTTGCATATCGGGGAGCCGGAGAGGCCCGGGGCACGGCGCTCACCGCAAGAGATGCTTTTGTTCGCTCCTGGGAGTGTTTGCAAAGCCCCAGCCTTTCCCAAAGCGCCGCCGATAATCCTCCCATCTGGCCTGTCCTCCCAGCAGCTTTTATCCTTTCTCAGCGCTTTATGTCAAGGCCAAACGAAGCATCTCTGGATTAAAATACTTTTATTTTGTTGGATTGACCACATGGAGGTGATTGCTCCTTGACAGCTGAGGAACGTGGTGCCGTGAAAGGCTCCCATGGCTCTGCTCACACCTACGTGCTGGGGAGCATCACCTTGGAGAGGCTCTGCTGTGCCTGTGGCTGCTCCAGCACCACCAGCAGCCACAGGGACCTGTGAGGAGACACCAGCACCGGGGAGGGCCTGAAAGCTGCTGCAAACCTGACCCCAGAGCCACAGAACACAGGACTGGCTTTGAACTGACACAGCTCTGAGAGATTTGTCCAGAGTTAAAGAATTCCCGTGGAAAAACAATACTTTAAAAAGTGGTTTTGCCTTTAGGGCTGGTGAGGGAGAATGCCCAGACAGAAGGTGAAGCACCAAACACATCCCCACAGGGACTCAATGACACCTTGGAGTTCTTTTCCAGCCTCAGTGATCCCATGGCTCAGTGATTATTCTGGTGGCTGTGGTAGTTCCAGGAGCACCTGCTTGGTTTAGGCTGAACCACAGAATCTCCTGAGCTCAAGGGACCCACCAGGATCATCCAGTCCAACCCACTAGAAAAATGTTTGATTTAAAGGACAGGAAAACCTTCAAGGATGAATTGTGTCTGGAGTCCAAGGGGATAAAACTCAGCCAGTGCTGAGTGGCCCCAGGAGCTGCTGCTGCAGCCCTGCCCCACGATGCAGGGCCCCAGAGGCTGCAGGGTGCCAGGGCAGGGCTGGGCACAGGAGATGGGGCAGCTGAGAGCTCTGGGACAGTGCCACAGCTCAGGGTGCAGGGCAGGGAGAGGGGCTGAGCTGGGCTCTGAGCTGGGAGCCAGGCTCACAGTGAACAGCAGAGCTGTGGGAGCTGGGCTTGAGCACTGCCAGCACAGCAGAGACAGCAGGACACAGTGACACAACCACAGGACACCCTGAGCTGAAGGGACCCACCAGGATGATCAATCCCAAATCCAAATCCTGCCCAGACCCCCAGCAACCCCCCTGTGGCTCCTGCTGGGGCACAAACCCTGGGAGCAGCAGCTCCTGCTCTGCCAGGGCAGCCCCGGGGTTGCAGGGCTGGGTGGGGAATTCTCCGGGCTGCAGGAATGTGAGCTCTCCACGAACTGTCACCCCAGGAGCTGCTGCTGCCAGGCTGGGCTTTCATCATCTGTGAGCAGCACACAACCCCTTCCTTAGCTGGCATCTGTCACCAGGCAGATAAACAGGGCTGCCAGGACTCGCCATTTTCACACCTCTCTCATTAAGCCATTAACCCAGGGCAGATCCTCCCTCCTCCCCAGCTCATCCCTCCGACATCCCCGGCCCAGGCTCTGCTGCTTCATGTCCAGGCAGCCACAGCACAGCAGGCTTTTGCTGCTGCCTGCACCTCCCTGTGCTGCCTCTGAATTCCACAGGTTAGAGCCCCAAAACCACGGGGATCTGAACAAAAAGTGGAGCAGGGGATGTCTGAGCACCCAAAGCTTTCTCAGCCTCTCTTGGGTCCTGGCTCCTGTCCCAGGAACAGCCTGGGATGGTGGAAAGTGTCCTTGCACATGGCACAGGGTGGGATTGGGTGGGGTTTAGGGTTCCTTCCAACTTGGCAGGGAAAATGTGAGCAGTGGGCACTAAATCTGCTCCTGGTGGGACACCCCACAAGGGAGTAAAACCCTACAGGTGAGCAAAACCCCACATGGGAGTAAAAACCTACAGGTAAGCAAAACCCCAGAGGTGAGTGTAGCACCCCACAGGTGAGTAAAACCCCACTTTCCCTCTTGCTGTGCACAGAGAACACCTTGAATCCCTCTGGGAGCGTGGGGAGAGCTCCCAGACTGTGCTGGAGCTTCCATGGGAAGGAAAAGTTGACTTTCTGTGCTTTCCACACTAAGTCAGATCAAAGCAGGGTTTGGAGAGGCTTTTCTGAAATGCTCTTTGTGCATGGACAGCCCTTGACAGGCCACAGACAGCTACAAAGGTTCTGATTTTTGCCTTCAACACTGAGGAATTGGGTTTGCAGTGTCCTGACAGACCCTTAAAGGGAAATCCTTCAGGTCCTCACCTCTGGATGCTCAACCAGAGAAACTTGGTCATTTTATTTTTTCCTTTTTCTGTTGTGGATGGTCTTTCAGGCACATCTCTCTTGTCCAGACTCCTGGGTCTTCCTTGATGTAGGCTCCTGAAAAAGTCTTGTGTTCTGAACAGCAATTCCTGCCCTCTGGCACTGGGAGCCATTCCCTGTGTCCTGTCCCTCCCTGCCTTGTCCCCAGTCCCTCTGCAGCTCTCCTGGAGCCCCTCCAGGCCCTGCCAGGGGCTCTGAGCTCTGCCTGGAGCCTTCTCTTATATGATCTCCCTTCCCTGCAGTCAATTTTCCCTGCTTCCTTTCATGGGCAGTGAAACTCTGGCAATGAGGTTTCCTGCACAGGTCACTCCTGTGGAACCCTTGGCTTTCAGTTTCACCACTCTCCCCTCTGGTGGGGCTGCAAAGGGGAGGATGTGCCTCAATAGGATGGGGGGAAATGGCTTTGAAATGAAGAGGGTGGGATTAAATATCAGGGAGAAATTCTTCTCTGTGAGGGTGGGCAGGGCTGGGATGGAATTGCCAGAGCAGCTGTGGCTGCCCCTGGATCCCTGGCAGTGCCCAAGGCCAGGCTGGACACTGGGAGCAGCTGGGACAGTGGGAGGTGTCCCTGGGGGTAGCAGTGGATGAGCTTTAAATGTCCCTTCCAACCAATCCCATTCCATGATTCCATAAATTTCTACCATAAATCAACTCCAAGGAATGATAACACCCAATTACCTTTAATTTGCAGCCTGACCATGCAAGGCCTTCCCCAGACTTCAGCAGCTGCTCAAACATCCCCTCACCAGAGTGACTCTGGCTGCCTCCAGCCCCGTGGGGAGCAGTTTGGAGCCACACACCCACCCAGCCTTGCACTGCTCCTGCAAACCCAGCAGCCACCTCTGCTGTGGGATTTCTGTGGGCTTTGGAGGCAGAGGAGTTTTCCCAGGGACTGTGTATGTGCAATGAGTGTCCATGTGTCCAGCAGTGCTGGATTTCAGCTCCGGCAGCCAATTCCTGCTCCCTTCCCTGCAGATCAGGGAGCACGAACACTCACACTCACACACACACACTCACACACTCCTCTCATGAAAACTCCTTTTGTTCTCCCTTGTTTTGCTGTCTCACATAATAAAGAGCTGAGCCCCTCTGCTGTAGATCCCTGCAGGGATCTCCTGTCTGGCCACCCCTATTGCTGGGCACAGGCTGGCAGGCAGATTTTGGGGATCCATCCAACCCCCACCCTGCCTCCAGCCTTCCCACTGTTTGTCCCTGCTCTGTGGAGTAAACAGGCCAGGAGAGCAGCTCCTTTTTCAGTGCCTTTAATAAATGTCAGCTTTAGGTGGGGAATCATACCACTGCAGTTCCTGCTGGATGCTAGGAAGGAGGAGGAAATCAGCTTTGCCAAATGACAGAGCTGGAGATTCCACCCTCCAAAAATCCATAAAGAGAACCTTCCTCACTCTTGGTGTAGGGGTGTCATGTCAACCAAGTGCTGTTGAAGTCATGGTGACAAGGTGAAAAGGCTCTGGTTGGTGGTTCCATCTTCCCCACTCTTTTCCCCACCTGGCAGTGCCATTTGTTAGTGTTAGATGTTATCCTGGCTGGTTGTTTTTAGGGTTTTTATCCCTGATGGTGTCCACTTGCTGCAGTGTGCCATTTTGGAGGGGCAGTGGAGGGGTGAGAGCAGGTACTGGGATGGGGTGAGGGACAAACAGCCAGGAGCATTGACAATTTACAGACACACAGAACATTAACAACAAACACCAACAGTATGGTCGACTGGCTGGACACTCATCAACACAAACACCAACAATTCATCAATAATTCATCCATAACATCACACTCCTAACTCCAACATCAACTCATTCACAGCACTCTGTGCTGCTGAGCTCCTCCCCAGAGTGTCACCAGCCCTGCAGTGCCACAGAGGGCAATGCCATGAGGATGTGCACGTACCTCTGACAGTGGCACGGGAGGAATGTCAGCACTGCCAGTGTTAGGTGGCACCTCAGGTTTTAGGTTTCTCAGGGTTGCCTCATGCAAGGTTTGGGTGTTTAATCCGAGCTCTGTGCACACAGGAGCTGCTTGTGCACGAGCCTCTCACGCCGGGCGTGCCCCTGGCTGGTTTTTTGGCAAGACCTGCCCCGTTAGGCATGTGCAGGGCTTGCCAAAGCCACACAAAAGAGGCAGAGCTGAGCCCTCAGACGTGTGTGAGTGCAGCAGCCGCTGCTTGCAGCTTCCCTGGGCTGGGGGAGAGGCCAGGTGGGAATTTACTCACCTGCTTTGTGCCCTGCCTCTTCCAGAGCCCCCTGCGAAGGAGAATTGAGGTTTTCTGGGATGGAATTTTTGTATCTTTCCTTGGAGTTTGCACAAGGAAATAAACACTGGCTAAAATGGAAGTTTGGCAGTAAATGGGTGGAATGAGAAGAGACCTTGAGAGCTCTTTCTTCCAGTGTCTCATCTATCCTGGCATTAATGAGAAGTTCTGGTGCTGAACATCCCCAATTCACATTTCTCTGGTGCACAACCCCATCCTTTGCATTTCCCACTGATTTAGGCAGCTCTCTGCTCAGGCTGGGCCTTCTCTGAGCCCTGACCTGTGAATTCACCACCTGACACAAAAGCACCTCTGAAAATCCATGTTTCTAAAGCATCCTCATCTTGCCATGCTGGCAGGAGAAGCCCAAAATTGAAAAATCTTTGCCTTTCCAGGGCTCTGAAGAAACAGCAGGAGAAAGAAATGGGGCTGAACCTCAGGTTCCCAATGTGGTGGGAAAATCATCAGTTGAAATTTTGACAATTTCTGTGGCAGAGGGAGGAGGGTCATTGAGGAGAGAGAAGTGGAGTGGATATTTGGGTCTGGGGAGAACAGTGAGAGGAACATCTGGGCTGCAGAGGTGACACCCAAGCCCAGGGGACAGAGGGACACAGGGACTGAGCTGGGGCCGTGCAGGAGCAGAGGGGATGCTCTGAGGGAAGGGGGAGCCCTGGTGGGAGCAGCTCTGGGGCACTGCAGGAGCAGAGCTCAGCACAGGCCTGAAAAACTTTGGGTTTCAGTGAAATTATCCAGAATTTCCTTAAAAAGAGCCTGAAAAAAAAGAAGCAGGGGCCACTCTAAGGATGGCTGAATTCCCTGGTACTTCCTCCAGCTGCTTGACAATGTGATTTCAGGATGCTCTTCCCCCACTCAAAGCTGCACTTGGGTTCTATGTTTCCATTGGGATTGAATGCCAAGAACCCCCAGGACCTCCTGGACTCGTCCTGTGAGCCACTCCTGGCCTTGGCTCTGCACCCTGATCACACAATCAGGGCTGGCAAGGCTGGAAAAGCCCCCTAAGATCCACTCCAACCATCAGCCCACGGCCCCACCAGCCAATCCTTCCATTCCTGGGACACTCCCAGGGCTGGTGACCCCACCAGGGTGACAGCTGGTGTTGGGGGCTGAGCTTTCCCCACTCCAGCAGCTCAGCTGAGCCCCCAGGGGATGAACCCAGCTGGGGGAAGGTTTGGGTTTGCCCCAGGCTGACAGTGGATGTGGCCTCAGTGCTCAAAGGGAGGAGTCTGGCGGGCATCAAGAGGATTTTTGAGTTTTCAGCTCCCCCAGGGCTGAACTTGTCCCTCATCAGGTGAGACCCTGGGATGTGCAGGGAATGCTGAGCAGCAGGAATGTGCATCCCCACATGATTCACACCAGAGAAAACCACCCTGCAAGCACAGCCAGGGCTATTTTGAGGAATTCCTGAGGTTATAAATAGCAAAAAGCCCATGGGGAGCTGAGTCCTCTCACCTCCTCTGTTCTCATCTTGTTTTCTCCCTGCTTCCTTTATCTCCAAAGTGGCAAAGGAGGGTGGTTGTGGCACCCAGGGGATGTCAGACATAACTAGAGCAAAAGCACCCTGGGCAGCCCCAGGCTCCTGCCAGCAGCTCCTGCTCCATCTGCTGGGGCTGGAGAGCTCAAAACCAACACAGCAGCCAGGGAATTCCTGGGGTGAAGAGACAAAACAAGATTCCTTCTCTTCTCTTCTCTTCTCTTCTCTTCTCTTCTCTTCTCTTCTCTTCTCTTCTCTTCTCTTCTCTTCTCTTCTCTTCTCTTCTCTTCTCTTCTCTTCTCTTCTCTTCCTTCTCTTCTCTTCGCTTCTCTTCTCTTCTCTTCTCTTCTCTTTCTCTTCTCTTTTTCTCTTCTCTTCTCTCTTTCTTCTTCTCTTCTCTCTTTCTTCTCTTCTCTTCTCTTCTCTTCTCTTCTTTCTTCTTTCTCTTCTTTCTTTCTCTTCTCTTCTTCTCTCTCTTCTCTTCTCTTCTCTCTCTTCTCTTCTCTCTTCTCTTTCTCTTCTCTTCTTCTCTTCTCTTCTCTTCTCTTCTTTCTCTTCTCTTCTCTTCTCTTCTCTTCTCTTCTTCTATTCTCTTCTCTTCTCTTCTCTTCTCTTCCTCTTCTCTCTCTATTCTCTCCTTCTCTCCTTCTCTCTCCTCTCTCTCCTCTCCTCTCCTATCCCCTCCTCTTCCTCTCCTCTTTCCCCTCCTCCTCTTCCCTCCTTCCTCTCTCTCTCCTCTCCCTCCTCTCCTCTCCTCTCTCTCCTTCTCTCCTCTCCTCTCCTCTCCTCTCTCCCTCTTCCTCTCCTCCTCCTCTCCTCTCCTCTCCTCTCCTCCTCTCCTCTCCTCTCCTCTCCTCTCCTCTCCTCTCCTCTCCTCTCCTCTCCTCCTCCTCTCCTCTCCTCTCCTCTCCTCTCCTCTCCTCTCCTCTCCTCTCCTCTCCTCTCCTCTCCTCTCCTCTCCTCTCCTCTCCTCTCCTCTCCTCTCCTCTCCTCTCCTCTCCTCTTCCTCTCCTCTCCTCTCCTCTCCTCTCCTCTCCTCTCCTCTCCTCTCTTCCCTTCCCTTCATTAGGACAGTGAATATTGCCCTGCAGCCCCTTGGGCTGAATCACAACCACAGCCAGTGTTCATAAACATCCTTTACAAACCAATCCTTCACAATCCTCTCTGAACAATCCTCCTGATTGTTCTGAAACCACCAAAGCAGCAGCAGAGGTCACAGACTCAGCCTCAGCAGTTGTTATGGATTTTGCAACACCTTCTATCAGCTCTGGAACGGGCTGTGCCACTATTAGGTTTAAATTTAGATTTCAAACTGCAACACTTGTTTTAATACACTAAAATGTTGTTTAAGATATGAAAAAAAATGCAATTTTTGCTCAAAATAGCACACTCCTGTGACCTGAGATAAAAATGCTTCTGAGATTTTTTTTTTTTTTTTTTAATATGAAACTCCAAATGATTTGTTCTGATTTTAGGTCAGAATAGAAAATCTCAGAATTTCCAGTGGAGCAGAAAATCGAGTTGTTCCCCTCAGCTTTGATCCCTCTGGACTTGGAGTCAAATCCCCAGAGTTGCAGGCTGGAAGAATGGAATTTCATGGCAAACTGGTTAACGAGTAACTGAAATTACAGCTCCATCTGGCCAAGGGCAGAGACATCCAGCGAGAAGACACTGCCCAGACTGATCCTGTGCCAAGCCCTCCTCGGGATTCCTCAGCACCTAATTACCCCCACTTTAATTAAACTTTCTTGTACAACTTTCCTTGTTTCCTCCCCTAACTGATCTGCTGCTGGAGCCTCTTGTCTCCTCCTAAACAGAGCTGGATGGAAATTATGACCATCTTGGAGATGTTTTTGCAGTTTTGGAGGGGTTTTTTCTGGTTTTTTTTCCTCCATATTCTGACTCCTTACTCCTTCTAAAAACAAGATGTTTTGGAAAGTGGTAAGTCTGGTTAAAATGTGGTATTTTGACAGGAGGAATTTTTTTTTTTTTTCCCCGATACAATTTTGAGTCCTTGAGTAAAGAAAATTCAATTTAATAGTTTTGCAACAAATGGCAAGACTGAGAGCTGGAATAACTTTACTGAAGGTAAAAAAAAAAAATCAAAAACTCAGGGGTTAATTTTTTCTCTACCCCTAATTTAGGGGGGAAAGCGAGAGTGTTTATGATTTTCAGTATTTCAGCATCAGCACTTTTCTGGAAAATCTTTATAACCCCTGTGGGTGCTGCCATGGATCTGCACATTGTTCAGAACAATGGGATCCGTCCTGCTGGCGGCACAATCAATGCCACAATGCACCAATAAACCATATCAATAATTAATAATTAACCCCCTATTAAAGTGCTGAGGTGTAAAGGGCAGACACTTGCATTTTGTTTGTTTTCCTGGCTTTATTTCTGAGCTTTATGTCACCACCAGAGGGACTTTGGCAGGATGGGGAGGGGGCCTGGGGAACCTCGTGGGGTTCACAAAGGCCAAGTGCAAGGTCCTGCACCTGGGGAATCCCAAGGGTGAGCAGGGGATGGGGAATGGATCCAAACCAGCCCAAGGGGGAAGGAATTGGGGATTTTTTAGAGGTTGAAAGTTCAGCAGTGAAGGTCTGCAGCCCGAAAACCACCCCCATGTCCTGGACTGCATCAGAGGAATCCTGAGCACAGATTGAGGGAGAGGATTCTCCCTCTCTGCCCTGCTCAGGTGATTCCCCACCAGCAGAGCTCGGAATTCCAACATCAGAATTCCAACATGAGAATTCCAGCAGCACCTGGAGCTGCTGGAGAGAGCCCAGAGGACCCCAGGGAGCTGTTCCAGGGCTGGAGCCCCTCTGGAGCCAGGCTGGGAGAGCTGGGCAGACACCTGGAGAGGAGAAGCTCCAGGAGAGCTCAGAGCCCCTGGCAGGGCCTGGAGGGGCTCCAGGAGAGCTGCAGAGGGACTGGGGACAAGGCAGGGAGGGACAGGACACAGGGAATGGCTCCCAGTGCCAGAGGGCAGGGCTGGCTGGGATCTTGGGCAGGAATTGTTCCCTGGCAGGGTGGGCAGGGCTGGGATGGAATTGCCAGAGCAGCTGTGGCTGCTCCTGGATCCCTGGCAGTGCCCAAGGCCAGGCTGGACACTGGGAGCAGCTGGGACAGTGGGAGGTGTCCCTGCCCATGAGATTCAGGATCCCTTCCCACCCAAACCATTCTGGGAATTCTTTCTTTACCTTCTGCCTTGTTCTCTGCATGAATTTCTGTCCCTGACTGATTTTTGCAGCTCCCTTACCCCAACTTAACCCACACATCTCCCCTAGAAAAAATATAACCTAGAAGGAGAGATCAGGGATGGATTTAACTGCTGAACACTTCCAAACTGATTGCTTGAAATCACTTTGTGTGCTGGCATCTGACCTGGTTCCCATTGCTGTGCCTGAGCCTGGAGCCCCTCGAGAAGGGAGATTTGTGCCTGTGCAGGTGGCAGGAGCCTCAGCAGGCTTGTCCCAGCTGGCAGCAGCCCTGTTGCACAAGCTGCTCTCCTGCACTTGCTGCAGAGGCTGGGGCCCACAGAGCACTGAGACAGCTCCCAGGTGGTGATTAATTGCATGACACCTATTGTAATTATAAATTCCAGGTCACTCATCATGCTGGAAAGCTGAAGGGGTTCAGCCATCAGGGTGGAGTCAGGGCAGACATCCCTGTCAAGGTGTTCCAATGAACACTCAACACACGAGGAATGTCTCCAAGGGGTTGTTTAAACACACTCTGCACTTTGCTTTTCTTGCCTTTTGGGCACAAAAATGTGGGATCAGGCAGGCACATGGGGCTGGCTGTAATTGTCATTCACTTTATTAAAAACCCCTTTCTTGACTGCAAATATTCCCTTTTCCATCCACAGAGAAAGGGTGTAACATGCTCATCTTCCCAGGTGGTGAGGAAAGAGGCAGGAGTTGGGAGCCTTTGGAGCCCTGACATTTTCAAAATTCCTCAGCAGATTTCTTGATGTTGGAGAGCTGCAATTTTTTTTTTAGTGTTTCTCTTTTCAAGAACTCCCAGAGCAGGGTGGAAAGGTGATATCAGGAGCACATTTATTGTGGTTTTAAAGGAACTGAAAAGCCAGACCAGGTCTGTGACAGTCACCAGCAGAAGGCAGTGCCATAAGAGGGAAGGTTTGGCTGCCCCTGAAGGGTTTATCCAGGTTTAATGGAAAAGGAGATCTCTGCATGAAGCTGAATGTGCTGATCACACATCCACACATTCCCAACATTCCCAGTTTATCCAGTGCCTCCCTGGATTTCATTCAGCCTCGTGTCCCTGAGGCATATCTTGCCTCTCCCCACTTGTATCTGACTCAAAGCCTGCTCACTTTGTGTGAATTTAATGAATTTGTGTACCAGGGCAGGATCACCTCAGATGTACAGACAACTCAGGACATTTCACAGGGCTCACTGACATTCACTTTGTTTTCTCCCTCTGAGACTCCTCAGATCACACCTCTCTGGAGTTCCCTGCCTGACAGACATCCCAGGGCATCCCATCAGTGCCAGAATCCCAGGAACACCAAACATGCCGTGGTCAGTGGCTTCTGAGAGCCCCAGTCAAAGGGCAAAGCCCTGCAGAAAGGGATCAGGATCTGCTTCCATTCCTGCCATTCCACCTTGCTGTCCCACAGCCACTGGCAGTCACTGGAATTCAAATTATTGGGCAGGAAAGTGTCACCAGGTCCTTCAGGACAGCACCTCTGGCTTTGTCTCTTCTGCCTGAAGAGCAGAACTGGATAATCCATCCCTAGAGAGCAGAACTGGATAATCCAGACCTGCAGAAGGGAATTGAATAATCCATCCCTGGAGAGCAGAACTGGATAATCCAACCCTGGAGAGCAGAACTGGATAATCCATCCTTGGAGAGCAGAACTGGATAATCCAACCCTGGAGAGCAGAAGTGGATAATCCATCCTTGGAGAGCAGAACTGGATAATCCATCCCCGCAGAAGGGAAATGGTTAATTCATCCCTGCAGAACAGAAGTGGATAATGCATCCCTGGAGAGGAGCACTGGATAATGCATTCCTACAGAAGGGAATTGAATAATCCATCCCTGGAAACAGAACTGGATAATCCATCCCTGGATGTGAGAACTGGATCATCCATCCCTGGAGAGGAGCACTGGATAATCCATCCCTGGATATCAGAAGTGGATAATCCATCTATGGGAACAGAATTGGATAATCCATCTCTAGATATCAGAACTGGGTAATCCCTGCAGAGCAGAACTGGATAATCCATCTCTGGATATCAGAAATGGATAATCTATCCCTGGAGAGCAGATCTGGATAATCCAAACCTGCAGAAGGGAATTGAATAATCCATCCCTGGAGAGCAGAATTGGATAATGCAACCCAGTTCTGTTACTTCCTGATTATCCAGGAGAAATGGATAATCCAACCCTGCAGAAGGGAACTGGAAAATCCATCCCTGGGAACAGAACTGGATAATCCATCCCTGGATATCAGAATTGGATAATCCATCCCTGGATATCAGAAGTGGATAATCCATCCCTGGGAACAGAACTGGATAATCCATCCCTGGATATCAGAAGTGGATAATCCATCCCTGGATATCAGAATTGGATAGTCCATCTCTGAATATCAGAAGTGGATAATCCATCTCTGAATATCGAATTGGATAATCCATACCTGAATATCAGAATTGGATAATCCATCCCTGAATATCAGAAGTGGATAATCCCTGAGGCCAGGCTGCCTCTGCCCACTTCTGAGAGGGATCCTGGGCTTCTCTGGGAGCCTCAGGATGGAGAAAACACATGAAGATCCCCCCTGTGACCATGGAAAACAGCCCTTGGGGGTGTGTTCAGACACCCCAAACACAGAGCAGGACAAATCTGTTATCAGCAAACCACACACAAATTCATGGCTTGGTGTTTCTCTTTCAGGGTGCACTTCAGGACTGTCTGGGACTCACTGAGATCCCTTTTGCTGATGAAATCCCACATCCAGCTCCAGCAAGAAGAGTCACCTCCCTTGGGAGAGCACAGAGGGGCAGTCCAGGGCTGGGGTGGCTGCAGGGAAACCAGCTGGGACTTTGTAGAGCAAATCTTGGAGAGGTGAGTCTGGATTTTCAGTAACAGCCCAAGAACAAAGCCACCCCAAACCCTGAGGGCTGCCCAGTGCCTCCATGGCACCAGTCCCCATCAAGAGAAAGGAGCCAAAAGGGAATTCAAGACCTGCCTCAGGGGAGGCCTGGATGCTGCAAATGAACTTCAGGGTATTCTCCACAGAGCTGACTTTCAGCCAAAATAGGAGAAATTGGGATCTGCAGGATGCCTTAGTATTGTTCATGTAGTTTCTTAGCCTTAAAAATAATAAATTAAAAATTGTTGAAAAAATTGTTGAAATTATTGAAAAAATTTTAAATTCTCCAACCACCACTGTTTGTGCAGGACTCTGTCCTGAGCCTGAGTCCCTGTCCATCCTCAGCACCTTTGGAATCCCATGGGCAACGCTCCAGCTTCACTCTGTGTCAGCTCAAAGCCCCACAGAGCTGAGGAAACTCTGCCCCTCAGCCTTCCAAGTATCCAGACCGTGGTGCTCACCCTTTTCCACCGTGTGAAAATCTCCTCCAGCATCCCTGCACCTCACTGAGCTCCTCCCCATCAGCAGAAAGCTGGGATTTATTACAGCTGATGGCTGAGCTGGGGAGGGCAGGGGGGGCAGCAAAAATCCCAAAGGAAGCCTCACTTGACAATGTCTCTTTCCTACACTTCCTCACAGCGTCTCCATGGGGGATGACCAACAGTGGAAAAATGTTGCTCATGTCCCGGGACAAGAATTATGATTATTTGCTGGGCTGCCATCCACCACGGGGAATTCTGGCTGGTGACATCACCCCCATTGTTCCTGCTGGTGCCAAGAGCACACTGGGATCCTGAGTGCTCAATGGTTAAAGGCCTTTCCTGTTTGCTCACTCCTTGTTTCCAAACAGTGCCGCTCGTGAGGGCTGCACGGGATGTCTCCTGTCTTGGGCTGTTTTGTCCCTTTCGTCATGTCTGCCTGGAACTCCTCGCAGTGACATGAACAATGTACTCCCGCAGACAGAAACAAAAGGGAAAAAAATAACTGCAGGAGGCAAAGCCCATCTCTGGCGTTGAGGACCCCGTGCACGCCTTTGTTCCTGCTCTGGGAGCTGTGTTTGTGCAGCAGGCACGGCCCTCCTCCAGCACTGTTGTTTTTCTTTGTGATTTTAGCGTGGTGCTAGTGCCAGGAGGCTTGGCCTTGGGGAGCTGGCTCCTGATCCTTATCAGGGGAACAGCAGGGACAGTGGCAGGAGCTGTGCAGGTTTTCCGTGCTCTGGTCAAGGAGAACCAGTGTGGGCTGATCCCCAGGCCCACAGCGTGAGGGAATGGGATATCTGTGGGTTTGGGGCATTAAAATATGAGATCTCAAGGTGTTGGAGGGTGCCCAGAGATGGTGAAGGG
>NW_027635722.1:0-56878 GCF_903797595.1 Erithacus rubecula | reverse complement strand
TCCCCATTAGAATCTGCCAGTTCTAAAGTAGATATCTCAGGTTTCCCTGAAACAGGGCATTCATCTCCTCCCCCAGCATTTCTGACAGCTGGAGACAGGTCTGTCTGTGTCTTTTCGCACTTCCCACTTTTCTGCGTCCCGGCCGCTGCTGCAGGCTGCCTCTCCCTGGACACCCCTGCAGCAGAATGCACTGAACCTGCGCTTTTTCCCTGTTTTTTTCCCGGTCAGTGTGAAGGCTGCCGCTCCCTACCCCTTTCGGCTGAGAGCCGCCCACATGGTCCTGTCCTTCTGCGTCCCAGTCCCCGCAGGTTGCCCTTCCCTGGACATCCCTGCGGCTTAATGCACCGAGTCTGCATTTTTTGTGGTCCCGTCCTCCTCCCCTCTGTCCCCCACGGCCTGGGGAGTCGCCTGCAGCGCTCTCCAGCCTTCTGGGGTCAGGGTTTCTGAAGGGGTGAAATAGCAAAAATCTACATTGTGTAACTCGCTTGGAAATACTTCTAACGTAATTTTTCCCTGACCTTGCTGCTGGCAAGGCCTTTGCTGAACCACCTGCTGCTAGAAAGGCAGTCATAAACTTCCCTCCTGCAGCTCATGGCTAGGTGAAAATCCTATGATGTGTCTCTTCCCCCAGTCTCTGAGGAACTTTAATTGCTTTCTCCGCCTGCTGATAGCAAGGCAGCCATAAACCTCCCTCCCCCTGCTCATGGCTAGGTGGGAATCCTATGATATGTCTGATTCTGAACCATCTTACCCAAAATCATTTCATCCAAAATCGATTCGGAGGTTCCTGATACCGACCAGCAGTGCACAGGAGCGAGGCTTCCCGGGACACCTCCTCTCCGATTCGCGTCTGGAACTCGGCTTTTCTTGGCAGAGGGCCAGAAATCTCCTCCGCAATCCTCTTTAACAGCGTGTGTCTTCTGAAGTTCTGTCTTTTGGGGGTCTGTACCTGCCTTTGCAGGCTACAAGGATCCACCAGGGTCCGTACCAAATGTCTCTGCCTGGGGGGGTCTCCTCCATCTCTGTGCGTCTTCTTGACCTCGCCCTTCTGGGGGTCTGCACCCACCTTTGTGGGCTGTGGTGCATCCAGAGACGTCAGTCACTGCCCAGCCAGGGGGATGCCAGATGTCAATGCCCACCCAGGGACGCCAGGTGTCCCAGTCTGGGGTTTCTCCTTTGCCCCGAGATCACCCCAGAGGGACACGAAGGGTGGTTCAAAACCTGGTTTTCCCCGAAGCCGCTGAAGAGAGACTGCCGGAGACGGTTTTCTCTTTTTCCAAGGACAGTTTATTATTTCTTATCTCTGGGACACTTTGCCTGGCCAGCAGCGGTCTGCTCAGCCTGGCATCCATGGTGGAATCTGCCTGGTCAAGGCAGGGCTTATCTTATATAGTTAGTACTACGTATTACATGTTTACAAAATTTTACCAATACAATACAATTTTATTAAATGGTCCAGCCCTGACCCCAACCAATCCAAGAGGCCAACGTGTCACCCAACATGGATGACATGGAGAAGAAGGAGGAAAAGGTGTCCACCCCCCAAATTCTCCATCTTGGCCACGTGTCCCTTATCATAAACATTCAAGAAAACCTATTTATCTACGTTCTAACATTCTAATTTACACTCTACTCATCATTATGTTCTGTGTCTCTTCTCTCAATGTGGGCAGATTCTCCCAAGGAGCCAAATCCAGCCCCTGCAGCTCCTGGGCAGCACTCAGGGGTCTCTGAGGGGTCTGCCAGGGAGGTTTTTGCACCCCCAAAGGAGCCAGGAAAAAACCCTGGACTCCCACAAAAAACCTCCCACCCAGGAGTTCCCCCTCTCTGGTCTCTCCACTTTGGAATTCTGGGGGTCCCTCCTATCTGGGCTTCTGCATCTCCAGGGTTATTGGTATCCCCTCTCTCTGGGCTACTCCTGGCAATGCCAGAGGTTCCTTTTCTCTGGATTCCCCGTGGGTGTCACGGGGGCTCCAGGGGTACCGCCTGTCCGGGGTGCCCCTTCAGGGCTCCGGGGTACCCACGGGTCTCCCTTGTCCATGGTCCCAACATCTCCAGGCTGCCGGGGTTCCCCAGTCCGGGCTCCCCGTTCCAGGGTGCCGGGGGTCCCCCTTATGGGGCCGTTGTCCCCCGCAGGCCGCAGAGGGTCCCCCGGCTCCGGTGCCGCCCTTCTCCGCTGTGCCGAGCCCCAGCCCCGCCGGTGCCGGGCGATCGCCAGGCGGCTCCGGGCTGACAATGCAGCGCCTGAGCCGGGCAGCCCAACCCCAGCGCGGGAGGGTCCCACGCATCCCCCAGCCCTGTGCCGGGGCTGTGCCGGCCCAACAGCGGCACCCCCAAAACTCTGCCGGCTCGGAGCCGCCGAGCGGGCGCCCGGCCCTTGGCCCCGAGCACAGAGCTCTGCTCGGGGGCTCCCGGGGAAAGGCGGCGGCGCTCGGCAGCGGCCCCAGCCCGCCCAGCCCGCGGCAATTGCCCCGCACCGGGACAAAATCCTGCCCCAGAGGAGCCGCTCGCAGCGCCCGCCTGCGGCTCCTCCGAGCCCCAAAGATCCCGGCAGCTGCCCGTGCTCACCGCCCGCTGCGGGTGCCGCAACCAGCCACAGGATTCACTGCATGCAATCTCTGCTATCTCTGCCCGCATGGGCAAAACCAGCTGCTGCTGACAATCGCAGAGAATCCGAGCTCAGACTGAACGGCTCCCACCCGAAATGCTGCATTCAGTTCTGACACACCATTAAGAATTCCAAGAGCAAAACAGACAGCTGATTGCAGAATCCTGCAAAATCACATCCGAGAACATTTTGGTATAAAATCACAAATACAAACAGAAGGTGAGAAATCCAACAGCGTTAGAAAACAAGCTTTGAGCAATGGGATTAGAAGAGCTCAGGCAATGCATTGGACTGGAATGAGCCCTCTCTTTCTGATGTGAGAATTGCCATCCAATTTCGCAAACCAAGGAAATGGGGAAGCCTGCCAGCAGTGACTTTAGACACAGCAGTGACACACAACAGGTCAGTGCAAGCAGCTGTCATAATTCTAAGTTCTATTTAAAATTATGAAGTTTTGTTTTGAGTTTTACTATACCCACAATTAATATAGAGTCCAAAAGACTAAAACTAACTGCAATAATTATAATAATACCACTAATCACTGTAATATTATTAGTCATAATAGATGTCATAGAAATAATGAGAATTATAATGTTAGTAAAACCCTTCCACACATATACTAGGTTTGCATGGCCAGGCTTTGGTACTGCGGGGGGTCCAGGAGACCCTTCTGTGAGAGGCTGCTGGAAGCAGCTGCTCCTCCATGTCCTGCAGAGTCAGCACCAGCCAGCTCCAGGAGGGACCAGAGCTGGCCAAGGCTGGGCCACTTAGAAATGGTGGTAACACCTTTGGGATAACAGATTGAAGAAAATTGATTATTGTGTAGTTGTAACTGTGGCCAGGGAAGGGCAGGGTGAGAACATGAGAGAGGAACAAGTGTGCACACAGGCAGGGCAGGGCAGGAGGAGGGGCAGGAGCTGCTCCAGGGGCTGGAGCTGATTGCCCTGACATTCCATGGTGCAGCCTGTGCTGAGGCATCCAGGCCCCTGCAGCCCATGGAGGGCACGGAGTGCAGAGATGCACCTGCAGCGCCTGGAGGAGCCCGTGCCGGAGCAGGGGGATGCCTGAGAGGAGACTGGGACCCCATGAGAAACCTGTGCTGGAGCAGGGACCTGGCAGGGACCTGCAAACCCGTGCAGAGAGGAGCCCACGCTGCAGCAGGGTCCTGGCAGGACTTGTGAGCCCATGCAAGTGTGACCCACGCTGCAGCAGTTTGTGAAGAACTGCTGTCTGTGAGATGAACTCACCTTGGACAAGTTCATGGAGAAGCATCTCTGGGAGGGACCCCTTGGTGCAGCAGGGGAACGACTCCTCTCCCCGAGCAGCAGGAGAAACAACACATGAACTGAGCAGAACCCCCATTCCCTGTATCCCTGCACTCACTGGGGCAGAAGGTAGAGCTGGGAAGGAAGGAGGGATGGGCAGAAGGTGTTTTTAAATCTATCTTTTACATCCTACTATCCTGCTCAGATTTGGAGAGGAAGAAATTAAATTAATATTTCTAATTATGAACCTGTTTCTCCCATGATGGCATTTGCTGAGTAATCAGTCCCAGTCCTTATTTCAACACATGAAATTTTCTTTTTTTTTTTTTGTCTCTGGTCCATCTCTGGAGGAAAGTGAGAGCAGCAGCTCTGGTGGGTGTCTGGAATCCAGGTAGGGTCAACTGACAACACTTCCTTTCTCTCATCCTTTCTTTCTTTCCAGAGGTCACAGTACAGAGGTTGAGTGGGGCTTTGATGGGGGCAGTGAAGGTGTTGGGGAGCAGCAGGGACAGGAGCCCCAGGGATGTGGGACAGGCATGAGAGGGGCCCAGGCAGCTGTCAGGGAGCAAGGCCTGTCCCCCTGGGCCAGCAGCAGCCCCGTGCCCTGCCCAAGGCGCTGCCACCAGGGGCTGGGCCCAGAGGCAGGGGGAGACCCCAGTCCCGGGGGCGGCGTTTCTGCCCCGAGCCCCGTCCAGCCCAGCCTGCCCCGAGTGCGCAGTGACCGCTGGCACGGCTGCACTGGACAGCGTGACCTGCTGGGGACACTGAGAGCTGCCCTGGGACACTGCCCTGGGGATGGCACAGCACCAAACACTGCACTGTGGGAGCTAAGACAGAGTGCTGTGGATTTAATTAGCATAAGCAGCTTGATAACCAAGATGCCTTGGAAAGAGCAAACAGAGCTTTGAAGACTCCATGAAGATTGGACCAAGACTGGTGACAGAAAAGAAGAATGAATCAAATAGTTATGTTGGAAAATTGGTAATCTTGTCTCTGTGATGTTTAACTCAATCAATGTAGTAAAAAAGTACCAACTTTCCTAAAACTGGTATATAAGCATATGTAGCTCAGAGTAAATTTGGATTCTGATCAGAAGTCAGTAGACCCCCTCTCTCTCCCAGTCATTGATTCTCCAGTGCTGAGCGCTGCCGTGCAGGATACGCTGGATCTCCAGGAGGAGCTGGAGCCCAAGGCAGCAAAGTGGCTCCATTGACATTGCCAATGCATTTTTCTCCATTCCTTTGGTAGCAGAGTGCAGGCCTCAGTTTGCTTTCACCTGGAGGGACGTGCAGCACACCTGGAACCGACTGCCCCAGGGGTGGAAACACAGCCCCACCATCTGCCACGGGCTGATCCAGGCTGCACTGGAAAAGGGTAAAGCTCCAAAACCTCTACAATACATCAATAACATCATTGTGTGGAGGAACAGGGCAATAAAAGTATTTGAGAAAGGAGAGAGGATCATCCAGATTCTGCTGGAAGGATGTTTCGCCATCGAGAAGAGCAAAGTCAAGGGACCTGCCTGAGAGATCCAGTTCCTGGCAGTAGAGTGGCAAGATGGACAGAGCCAGATCCCCATTGGAATGAGCAATGAGATCATCACAGTGTCTACAGCAACCAGCAAGAAGGAAACACAAGCTTTCCTAGGGGCCATAGGTTTTTAGAGAATGCATTCCTGAGTGCAGCCACATTGTGAGCCCTCTCTACCTGGTCACCCTAAGAAGAACAATTGCAGCTGTGGCCCTGAACAGCAACAAACCTTCACCCAGACCAAGCAGAAAATCACTCATGCAGTGCCCTTGACCCAGTCAGGAGGGGACCAGAGGTGAGGAATGTGCTTTACTCTGCAGCCAAGAACAATGGCTTGTCCTGGAGCCTTTAGCAGAAGGTGCCTGGGGAGACTCAAGCCCGAGCACTAGAATTCTAGAGCCAAAGTTACACAAAGTCTGAAATAAACTACACTCACAAAAAAACCCAAAAACCAAAAAACAAATAAAACCCAACAAAATCTATAAGAAGAAAGTTCAAGCCGCCTCAAAAGAAATTACCACAAAAGCACAACTCCTCCTGGCACCCTGACTCCCGGTGCTGGGATGGATCTTTAAAGAAAAGGCTCCTTTACCCACCACGCCACCCACACCACATGGAGCCCATGGATTGCTCTCATCACACAGCACGGCCGGATTAGAAGCACAAATCACCCTGAAATTTTAAAAACAGTTCAAACCGGCCACAAGATAAAAACTTTAGTCTCACTAACAAAAAGGAGCAGAAACAAGTAACCCAGGCTAAAAAGCTCCACCAACATACAACCAACTACCAGCACAAGAAACACGCTGTGCTCTTGTCACTGACAGTTTCTGTCTCATGGTTGAGATGAACCAGAAGTGGAAAGTGGCCGCAGGGAGCCCCACATGACGAGTCACACAAGCTACTGAAGGAGAAGGTGAATCAAGTGCACTTGCTGAACTCAAAGCCATTCAGCTGGGCCTGGATACTGCTGAAACAGAGAACTGGCCAAAGCTCTACCTTTATACTGAATCATAAATAGTGACCAATGCTATGTGGAGAAAAAGTCCAACTAGCAACATAAAGGAAAACCAATTGAGGCTGCTGATGAGTGAAAAAACATTGCCACTCACACAAACTCTCTGTAAAAGTCCATCATGTAGATGGCCATGTCCCCAAAGGTCAGGTGAATAAAGAACACTGAAACAAGGCGCAAGTCAATCAAGCTGCAAAAATAGAGTTGTCACAAATAAATTTAAATTAGCAACATAAGAGAAAGTTGTTCCTAATTCAATAGGCCCATACTGCCTCAAGCCATCAAGGCAAAAATGCCACCTATAAGTAGGCACAACACTCAAAAGCACATTTAAATATAAATTGCATTTCTCATGTCATGCAAGATGTGCTAAAATCAAGCAAGCCAAGCCGATAAGGCCTCTCTAATATGGGGGGCAGTATTCCAAATATAAGTATAAAGAAGCCCAGCAAATGAACTACATCACACTGCCTCAAATCCCTCAAGGCAAGTGCTACGTGATCACAATTGTAGAAGCCACCACTAGATCATTAGAAACCTACATTGTACCTCACACTACTACTCAAAACACCGTCTGAAGCCCAAAAAAGCAACTCTTATAAAGACACAGCACCCCTGAGAGAATCGTCAGACAACAGGACCCATTTCCAGAACAGCCTTAGAAACACCTCAGCCAAAAACCAGGATATTGAATAAATAGATCATATCCCTTATCACACACCAGCTGCCAGCAAAGTTGAACTGTACAACA
Organism: Erithacus rubecula; assembly: GCF_903797595.1. Taxonomy (NCBI): domain Eukaryota; kingdom Metazoa; phylum Chordata; class Aves; order Passeriformes; family Muscicapidae; genus Erithacus; species Erithacus rubecula. The sequence goes on along the minus strand of NW_027635722.1, from coordinate 49,709 downwards.
GACTACTTAAAATTACCCTAAAGGCACTTGGCAGGAAAACATTCAAAAATTGAGAAATGAACTTAACAAAAGCCACCTAAATAGTCAACACCTGAGAGTCCATCACTCAAGCAAGTCCTGCCCAGTCTGAAGCCTTGCACACAGTGCATGGGGATAAAGTTCCTGTAGTACACATAAAAGGTATTTTAAGACTGTTTAGATTAGGACCACCTCAAGCAAAGGCAAACCAATCCGGACAATTGTTTTTGCTCAAAAACCTAGTTACACTTAGTAGGTAATTCACAAAGATAAAAAAACCCATTGAGTACCACAGAAAAACCTAATCTTAAGTGAGGAATGTGTGTAAAGTTTCACTGTGGATAAAAATATATAACAGAGTTTTAAGAAGGTTAATTCTTTAATTAATTGAGGTTAATTAATGTATGATGAAGATGGTAATAGAACAAGGAGTAGATCATCTGTTAAGCTGCAATGCAAGATGCAAGCAGAAGTATACATTCTATCACCATCTGCTGAAACCAGGTGAAGCAGGGCTCCTTATCTCTTCCATGACCCATCCCTCACAACTCTTCCCCACAAGGAGTTATACCTTATGGGAGATGCCCCACCCAAGGAGAAAAGCCAAGTATTTCTTTCTGAAATTTAAAACATCAGAGCAACCTCTCCCACTAAATTCCCAGAAGTAGACCAGGCTCTTCATCATCACCACTAGATGTTAAAAAAGAACTACACACTTCTCCAAAATCATTGCTTCAACAAAATCACATCTGTCACTCCAAGAAAACTACAGGTACCATTATTCAGAATGTAACCAACACCCTGAGCAACAGGGTACAGGTTGCATTCTGACCTTGCCAGTGTCTTGGTCTTTATATTGCAGTACTTTTATTTTTATTTTCCCATTGAAAACTGCTGTTCTACATCCCATATCTTTGCCAGGGAGCTCCTTAATTTCCAAGTCATATTAATTCACAGAGAGGGAGTTTACATTTTCTATTTCAAGAGAAGCTCCAGAGCTCCTTAGCAGACACCTGTCTCTCAGACCAAGACAGTGCCCTGCTGCAGCTCCATCCCCATGGCAGGATCCGCGCTGGATGATCCCCAGGGACCCCCGGTGGGCAGAGCCCCCCTGAGCCCTGGTGCTGCTGATCCGTGTTGGGAAGACACCTGGCTGGGGGCTGCACACCCTCCCCGTGGCCTGAATTTTCTCTGCATTTCTCTTTGTCCTTCCCAAAACACCCAAAACCAGGGTAAAAATAGAGATGTTAAATAACGACCTGCTTGGGGACACGGGGGGATCTTCCAGGGGATGCGGGGGACGCTCGGTTCCAGGGATTTGAGGGGTCCTGGGAGGGACCTGGGGGTTGCTCAGGGCGTTGGGCACCCCAGTTCCAGCGGCTCTGGCTGCGCTGGGAGACCACTGGGAGCAGAGGAGGAGCGGGAAGAGACGGAAGAGAAGCAGCGGGAGGAAGAGGAGGGACACAGGAGGAGCGGCAGGAAGAGGAGGAGCGATTTTGGAACCACGCGCTTCTGCCGCACGCCCGCACAGACCGCAGCGTCCCCCGGGAGCGGCAGAATCGCCCCCCCCAAGAACCCGCAGGTGAGTGGGGAGGGGGAGTTCGCCCCAAATCCATCATGGGGGGCGCCGGGAGGGTTTTACTTTGCGGTTCAGGGGATGTTCGGATTTGCAGGAGCCCAAAGCCGAGCCCCGGAGCGGTGAGAGCGGCAGAGGGGCGATCCCGGAGCCGGGGGACCCCTGGCAGCCTGGAGGGGTGCGGGAGGTTGGTGCTGAGCGGGTTTCGGGCCCCCGAGGCTGAAAAGGGGCGCTGACTGCTCCAGCTGCCCTTGGGCAGCACCACCATCAAACCCAACGCACTCAGCCCTTGTTTTCATCCCCAAACCAGGATTTCCCAAACGTCGGCACCGAGGTGAAGAATAAGTAGGAGGCAGTGAGGACGATGTCGATGGACCAGGAGCTGCAGGCAGGTGAGGAGGAAGTCAGTGCCCCTTTCCTCCTGTGTCCTGCTCCATCTCCCAGCCCAGCACGGCCCCGGCTGCAGCACAGCCCTGGGGGGATCTCCTTGCTCTTCCCTCTGGCACGAAGGCAAATCCCATCCTCTCCTTGTCCTTCCTCCCCCAGACAAGGAGCTGAGCACAGACAGCAGGGAGGACAAATCCCCGCGTCACAGCCTCGGGCAAGAGGCCGTTTGCAGCGGCTCCACGGTGCAGGAATGCAACGGGGAGGAAAAGCCCCGCAGATCCCACAGCAGGAGGGGCTGCAAACGCACAGCCCGGGGATTCCAGCAGGAAAGAGCCAGCCCGGGCCGGGGAGGCGGCCGGAGCTCGGAGCTGGGGCTGCGTGAGCAGCTTCACCATGGGGAGAAGCCCCACAAGTGCTTGGAATGTGGGAAGAGATTCAGGTGGAGATCCAACCTGATCAGACACCGGAGAATGCACACAGGGGAACGGCCCTACAAGTGTGGAGAGTGTGGGAAGAGATTCAGTGACAGCTCAAATCTGACTGTGCATCAGAGGATCCACACCGGGGAGACGCCCTACAAATGTGGGGAGTGTGGGAGGAGATTCAGCCACAGCTCAAGCCTGTCTGTGCACCAGAGGAGCCACACAGGGGAGAGGCCCTACGAGTGTGATAAATGCAGGAAGAGGTTTCAGAGCAGCTCCAGCCTTCTGCAGCACTATCGCATTCACAGGGATGAGAGGCCCTTCTCCTGCCCCAACTGTGGGAAGGGATTCAAGCGAAACTTCCACCTCATCAGGCACCAGCGCATCCACACTGGGTAGAGACCCTACAAGTGTCTCGAGTGTGGGAAGAGCTTCTCCAGAACATTTACCTTGACCCAACACCGACGGAGTCTCCACTGAGAGAAGCCCTGCCAGTGCCTTGAGTGCAGGAAAAGCTTCGTGCTGGCTCCTTATAGCCTGGATATTCTTTGCATTTCTCTTTGTCCGTCCCAGACACCCAGTACTGGGGAAAAAATGAAGACATTGAACTGAGACATGCCTGCAGACACAGGGAGATCTTCCAGAGTCTGTGGGGGACCCTGGGTTCCAGGGACTTCAGGTTTCCTTGGGGGTTGCTCAGGGTTTTGGGCACCCCGGGCCCAGCGGCTCTGGCTGCACTGGGAGATGCTGATGGAGGTTCTGGGGCAGCTGATCAAGGACCCCCTGCCCTGACACCCTCCCCATTTCCCCCTGACCCAGCTCCCGCTGTCCCCTGTCCAGGATCCTCCTCTCCCCACTGTCACTGGCCTTGCCCTCAGCCCATTCCTGTCTCACACCACTCCTGCCCCCGTCCCAGTTCAGATCCCATTCCAGGTATCATTCCCTGTTCTGTATTCTCTACCTGGTTACCGTTCACATATTCCCAGTCCTATATTTCCTGTCCTGTTCCCCTTCTAGTATTCCTGATCCCGTGCCATTCCCATATTTCCATTTCTATATTTCCAGTCCCCTTCCCATATTCCCATTCCCAATCCTGTTGCCCTATCCCCATGTCTGTTTCCTATCCCATATTCTAAATCCCCATTCCATATTTTCTCCCCAATTTCTATTTCCATATTTCCTGTTCTGTTCCCATATTCCCATTCCCTGTTCCTGTTGTCATTCCAGTTCTGAAGTCCCTTTCCCAGTCCCCTCTCTCTGTCCCTGTCCCCATTCCCGGTTGTTGGAGTGGAACAGACAAGCCTCTCTGACCCCCTCCAAAAGCAAACATTATGCAAGAATTAAATTTAAAATATTTTGTGAAGGTAAAATACAGGAAACCACACAGACATTAAATAGAGGTCTAAGTTTTAGTATAAGGAATTAGAAATATTAAGTAGCATAGATATGAAGTAAAAGTATAAGTCTTAGTGTGAAGTATGTAGAAATACGTTTTAAATACCATAAAAAAGAAAAGCTGTGGAATCTCTTTTAAAATAGTGGCTGCATTGAGACATTAAAAACTTAGTTCTAGACAGTATAAAATGACTGTAGGAATATTTTATATATTCTTCACATAGAACAGATAGGCCATATGAACAAGTTATATGTAGACTTTAGTATTATGGAATTCTAATAGGTTTAAGAGAATTGCTTCAGGTGCTTGCTTTTGGCTCATTGCTTAATTTGTCAATAAAAATCTCTGTATTGGAGCCAGCGCTCCCTTTCGCTCCTCTGTCATCGCTCTCTCTTTCTCCACCGCCACCATCATCATCACCACTACCAGCACGTGAGAGAAGAAGAGGAAGAACAAGAAGAAAAGAACAGAAGAAGAAAGGCCAGGGAGCATCTGCCTCTGGAGACTCTGCACCAGCCGCAGCTTCGACCTCTTGCAGCAGAGAGCTGCTCCTGTTTCCATCGGGACTTTATGGCTGAGAGATTGAATAGGGACTGGAGAGCCTTGGGCTCTTTGCCTTTGGAGCCTGACGTGCCTTGACAAGAAACAACTTTACAGCAGCCAGCAGCTGCTCTGCTCTGGGAAGATCTAAAGCCACAACCAATCCCCACAGCCGGTGCCAGTCCCGGTGCCGTTCCTGAGGGCGCCTCTGCCACGGGGGCCTGAGGGCTCCACAGCTTGGGCTGCCTGTGCCACACGAACCCTTCAGCCCTGCTGCTGCCCTTGGCCAGCTGCAGAGAGCACAAGGCTTTGGGCATTGCTCAGGGCCCCCAGCTGGCCACAGCAGCCCATCCTGCCAGCAGCCCTGGGCTCAGAGCCCTCCCTCCTGCTGGGGCCGGGCAGGGGCCATGGGCCTGCCCCAGGCTCCTGTTCTTGCCACTGGGAGTGACTGGGAATTACTGCAAGCATGCTGAGGGACACTGGGATCATACTGGATCATACTGGCAACAACTGGGACTGCACAGAGCGTGACTGGGAGTGGCTGTTGAGCAAGTGGGATCAGGCTGGGACAAACTCAGGGCAACTGGCAGTTACTGGGAACATGCTGTCAGCAACTGGGATTCACAGGGGAAGACTGACACTATAGTGGGGGTAAATGGGAGCAACTGAAACCACATTGGATAATAATAGGAGTAGCTATGCCTGTGCCAGGGCCATACTGGGATCCTACTGGAACTGGCTGGGATCATACTGGAATCAGACTGGGAGTGACTGGAAAATTGCTGTTTGTGAGTGGAACCATGGTGGAGGTTACTGGGAGCAACTGGGCCCACACTGGGAGTGACAGGGAGTCACTCTGGGCATGGGAATGACTGGGATCATACTGGGGTGACTGGGTGCAGTGAATCATACTGGGAGCAACTGGGATTGTAGCAGAAGTTACTGGGACCATACTGGGAGTGACTGTGGGTCCTACTGGGATCATCCTGAGAGCCACTCAGATTACAATGGGTGTGAGTGGAACCTGACTGGGGGTTACTGGGAGCTACTGGGCCCATGTTGGGAGGCAAACACAGACACATTGGGAGCAACTGAGATCAACTGGATGGTATTGGAACCATATTGAGGGAACTGAGACAACAAATGGGATCATACTGGGAGTAAGTGGGACTATATTTTTGGCAACTGACAGAAACGGGTCATGCTGGAGGCAACTGAGAGTAACTGGGAAAGATTGGGATGATTCAGAGGTAACTAGAATCATACTGAGCAACTGGGATATACTGGGAGTGTCTCTAACCATACTGGGGGGACTGGGACCACACTGAGAACAGCTGGGATCATGCTGGGGACAACTAGGAGTGAGTGCGACCATGCTGAGGGGGACTGGGAGTATTCTAAGGACAACTGGGATCATACTGGTAGGAACTGGGAACAACTGGAACTATTCTGGGAGACTGGGATCATACTGGGATTACACTGAGAGTTACTGAAATCATACTGGGATGGACAGTGGACAGCTGGAATGATGCTGAGAGGAATTGGGAGGAAGTGCAAGTGACTGGGATTCACTGGAAGAGACAAGGAGTCACAAGGATCACACTGGACGCTGCTGGGGTCATGTTGGCATTGACAGGGAGCAACTGGGATCATACTGGAGGCCACTGGCATCATAATGGTAGTGACTGGGAGTGACTGGAATTAGACTGCAAGTGACTGGATCATACTGGGAGTGGCTACAATCATACTGGGATTATAGTGGGTATCATTGGACCCTGACTGGGGGCTACTGGGAGCTACCAGCCCTATCCTGGGAGCCAACTGCACACACACTGGGATGAACTGGGAATGACAGGATGCATGCTGGTGACAGCTGGGATGTACTGGGAGTGGCTGGGATAATCCTGGGGGCAGCTGAAGCATGCTGAGGTAACTGGGAGTGCCTGGGAATGACTGAGAATGTTCACAGCAACTCAGATATACTGGGAGTGTTTGAAGCCATTGGGGTGGTGACTGGGACAAAACTAGGAGCCACTGGGAATGTGCTGGGGAGAAATGGGGGCAAGTGTGAGTGACTGGGGCCCTGCTGGGAGAGACTGGCATCATACTGGGAGTGACTGCGACTGTACTGGGGGCACCTGGGAGAACTGGGAACACACTAGACAAAAGCTGGAGGAAATCCTTCAGGATCTTGGTTTTGGCTCATTGGGTAATTTGTCAATAAAAATCGGTGTATTAGAGCCAGAGCTCTCTTTCTCTCCTTTCTCGTTGCTCTCTCTTCCTCCACAACCTCATCATCACCACTACCAGCACGCAAGAGAAGAAGAAGAGGAAGAAGAAAAGAAGAAGAAAGGCCAGGGAGCATCTGCCTCTGGAGACTCTGCACCAGCCGCAGCTTCGACCTCTTGCAGCAGAGAGCTGCTCCTGCTTCCCTCGGGACTTTATGGCAGAGAGATTGAACAGGGACTGGAGAGCCTTGGGCTCTTTGCCTTTGGAGCCTGACGTGCCTTGACAAGAAACAACTTTACAGCAGCCAGCAGCTGCTCTGCTCTGGGAAGATCTAAAGCCACAACCAATCCCCACAGCTGATCTCAGTCCTGGTCCCTGTCCCCATTCTTGGTTCTAGTCCTCGTCCCTGTCCCGTATTCTGGCTCTGGGTCCCACAGTCCTGGTTCCTGCTCCCACCTGAGATCTGGAAATCCTGCACTCAGTCCTCATTCTGTAACAGAGTATGTGTAAGGCTTTGCTAATCAAACATTGCTAAATTTGGGAACACGGCCAGAAGACCACTGAAATTTGCTTAAGCAAGATTAAGTCTTAAATAACCATAAGCATCCTGTATGTGCCCAGTTTGTGGATGCTTGCAAAAAAAGATAGGAAAAAGTCCGCCAACACCTAAGGGAAGAAGACCACAGCCTTCCTCCCCACGACCACCAGGAGCCAGAAGAGCCGCCAGCAACTGGCTGTGCAGACACAGAAAGAACGTGGGAAGATGCTGAAAGGCACGGACACGGGAGAAGGTGAAAATCACAGAGGGACTGACACAGAGTGGGGTGCGCGCCGCTGGTGGAGCGGAGACTCCCCGGATCTCAGCGCTGATTTGCTTGCTGCCGCTCACTCAATAAATTCTCTATTTCCATCTATTGGTCAGTTTATTTTGGATGAATTTATAACAGGCTGAGGCTGGTGCTGTGCCGGTGCCGCCCGTCGCAGCCCCGTGCAGGAGCCGGGCTGGAGCTGCTGAGCCGGCACAGCCCGTCCCCTCTCCCCATCGTGTGTTCACAGCAATCCCGGGAGCCGAGCCCCCCTTTCCCCACCGAGCAGCAGCTTCCCCCATTATCAATGAAATGCTTCATCAACACAAATTAAGGCCATTTCTAGGACCATCATTTCAATTGTAAAATGTGATCTGAGTCAAAATTTCCTTTATATATAGGGAAAAACATTATTTCTTTATAAGCTTGATTTTTAAGGCTCGGACTTAGTTTCTATAATTAATTTCAAAACCATTATATTAAGAGTATGAATTCTGTATTACAGAATTATTTTGATTTCTGTTTTATTATTTAACTTGAATTCTTTCAACATTCCAAGTAAATTTTGGAAAGCCTCCAGACATGCTTTTGAATCAAATGTATGACGATAATCAGTTAAGTTGTGAATTTAATGCTCGTTTTCTTAATTTTCTCTCTTATTTTAGCAGATCTTGTATGACCTTATCCTGTACTGTATCATGATTTTAAGTATTTTTCAGAATTCCAAGAAAATTACCTGAGCTTCATTGAAAGCCTCTTCTGAATTTCTAGTCTTGTAGTTTTCCTGAGTGTTATCACAGCACTCCAGCAGCCTGCCATGTTCAAAGCATCTCATCCTGAGGAAGCACTTCAGAGAACAAGCTGCTGAAGAAATTTGATTTCTTTCTCACCCTGAAGTGTTTAATTGTAGCTTTTAAGAGTCTTGGTTTTTTTAATAAAAAGATGTCAGGGAGTTCTCTTCCAATTAGAATTTAGGCTCTGGCCAGGCCTTAATTCTACCTGGAAGTGAAATTCTGTAAACCCAGGTGTTTTCTGCACCCAAAACAATATTCCAGTCAGTTTGATTTGGCAATTTGACCCTATCAATATGGCAGCTGAAGGTATTTTTAGGGTGAATTCGATGCTTGTTTTCTAGAGCTGACCATCTATTTCCTCATTGAATCAAAGTTTGTCAGCTCTTTGAAACACTGGGGTGATGACAGTTTTTTAAAGATTGATGATTATCTAATTTTATAAATGTATGAGCATTATTTAACTTATGGTTGACTGTTGTATTGTGTTTTACCTGCAGAAGATTGTGAACTTTGATTTTGTTATGTTTTCAAAAAAAGAAAAAACAAAGGGGGAAACAATAGCATTGTAGAATTTTTTGTTAGATAATAGTTAAAGGAAAATATGAAGTTCAATTATATGTTATGCTTATGCTTTGCTTTGCTTGCTTTTAGTAGTACAGATTTGTCAATTAGCCAACTTAAAGTAAATGTTTAAGTAACTTTAATGTATTAAGTTTAAATATCATATGTCTCTCCAACACAACCCCAGAAAAACTCTTTTTCACTCGTTCAGCTATCCTTTTAGTTTTGTTCCTGAATAAAGCAGGTGAAGTTTTGTTTTGATGTCCAGCTGAAAGGAGCAGGGCTGGCCAAGACCCTCCTGAAATAGTCAAGGGCAAGAACTGGGCTGGCCTCTTGTGTTTGCCATCAAGAAGATTTTTAGCTCTGCTGCTGGCTGCAACCCACCAGGCACTGAGTAGTGGGGGCACACGCCCTGCCAGATCTTGAGGAAAAGGATGGCCCCTACTACCAAAGGGACATCCAGGAAGAGAAAATAACCCAAGTAGCCTGCAAGTGCTATGAATCACAGAATGGTACAGTTTGGATGGTTTGCTTAGTGGACTGGAATTCAGTATCATGGATGGAAAAGTTTTTTAGTGCTAATCATAGTGCCTTGTTTCCTCCATGCACTTGACAAATTATTAATAAATCTGTTAAGGGAATCTTTACGGTTCTAAGAGAAGGGGGAGATGTTGGAGTCAGTGAGTTAGGGGTCTCTGAATTCTTCAGAGAGAAACCAGAGTGCAGGGATTGAATAAGTTTTAGAGTGAGTTCTGATGCTTTTAGTAAGTAAAAGGTTTCAAATGCCACAGTAGTAGACTGTGTTCTACTGAAGGTTGCAAACATAGTGATATCTTCAGTAGAGGCTCCAGTCCTACAGTTGTAGACAGGACTTAGACATAATAGAGTTATAGTAAGAATATTGCTTACATTTCATAGATAATAACAAGATAGAGTATATGCATAGTGTTATACATAACCAGGTGTGCTATGAAACTAGAATTCTAATGGGTTAGAGTGGTGGTCTGAGTTTGCATCTTAGCTTCTTATATAGGGAAAGTCCTATATAAGAGTAAGTATTGGGAGAGTTGCTGCTTTTAGCTATTGGCTTTTGGCAGGGCTTCTAGCCATTCCCTTATTGCTTATTGCTGCTGCTTTTGCAATTGCTTGCCATTGCTTTGGCTATTGCCTGTTGAGACTGATGTGCTTTGCAATAAGATGTGCTCTGTAATAAATAATCTTTTTAACTATTAGCTACTTTGTTTATTTAAAATCACCTGACAAGTAGGAGCCTATAGAGCTCTGGAGTTTGGTGCCTATAGAGCACCAGGGGTCAGAAAGAACCCCACAGGTTTCCACCTCACTGTCTCCAAAATCTTGGTCTTTGCCCCAAACCATCACCTTTGGCTATGAAAGACATTCTTTAGTAACAGCAAATCAAACTTGTGTGATCACTAAAGTTGGAAAAGACTCTAAGACCATTCAGTATTCCTTGATGCCACCAGAAGACAGGACTGAAAGCAGATTTTCTGGGGTTGAAAGTCAACAAATCCACTCTCGCCAAGGAAATCCCAGTGTTGGTTTGTGTCTCAATGGATGTTCCCTCCCCTGCCCACAGGGAGAAAGGATGATGCAGAGCCCCTCCCCAGCCAGGTGTCTTCCCAACATGGATCAGCAGGACCATGAATCACCAGGGCTCTGCCCAACAGGGGTCACTGGGGATCATCCAACACCGATCCTGCCATGGGGGATGGAGCTGGAGCAGAGCACAAAGCTCTTCCCACACTTGGAGCACTCACAGGGCTTCCCTTAGCAGTGCCTCCATTGGTGTTGGGTCAAGTGAGAGCTCTGTGAGAAGCTCTTCCCACACTCAGGACACTCGAAGGGTCTCTCCCCAGTGTGGATGTGCCGGTGGACAGTGAGGTTGGAGTTTTCCTTGAATCCCTTCCCACAGTCGGAGCAGGGGAAAGGCCTCTCATCTGTGTGAATCCGCTCATGTCTGAGGTGATCGGATCTGGTCTGAAACCTCTTCCCACACTCACAACACTCGTAGGGCCTTTTCCCAGTGTGGATGTGCTGGTGTCTTCTCAGGGTGGAAATCCACCCAAAGCTTTTCCCACATTCCAAGCAGGTGTAGGGCCGTTCCCCTGTGTGGGCGTTCTGGTGCTGCATCAGGTGAGAGATCTCACTGATGCTCTTCCCACATCTCCCACACTCCCAGGGCCGTTTCCAGTGTGGATTCTCTGGTGCCGGCTCAGGTTGCAGCTCTGGCTGAAACCCTTCCCATATTCCAAGCACTTGTGGGGCTTCTCCCCTCCATGAGGCTTCTCCACCAGCTCTGAGCTCTGCCTGCATCTCCGGCCATCTTCCCGGCACAGGGAAGGTTTTTCCTCCTTGCAGCTCCCTGGGCTGGGTTTGCAGCCCCTCCTCGTGAGGGATCTCTGCGGCTTTTCCTCCTCCTCCATCTGTCAATGCCTCGGGAATGAAAAATCCTGGTTTGGGGAAAAACAAGAGGAGAGGGCCTTGGGCTGGGGGTTCCTCATTCCCAAGTTCACCTCAGAAAGCCGTTGGGCACCTTGTGTATGTTAGAACCTCCAAAACACCAAGATTCAGCCCAAAAATGCTCCAAACATCAGGACACAGAAGAAAAAAAAAAAAAAGAAAAAAAAAAAAGAATATTTACCCAAAAGACCCCTATAAAACATAAATATTCAGCACAGACGCTACAACAATGGCGCTTTTCCTGCACCAGGGGTGCCCTGGGGACAGCACCAGCCCCTGGCTTGTCCCGCTCTGCCCAATCAGAGCGGACAAGTAGGAGTGACAGCAGAATCAGCCAATCGCAGTGAGGGGCGGGCTCTGCGCTTGATCTTTTCCCCGCGCTCCGCCATTTCTTGGATTCCTCGCCTGAGCAGCGGCTCCGGCGCTGGGCCCGGCCCGGGCATCGGGCCAAGGAGCTGCTGCTGCCCTGAACCGCCGGGAGCTCGGGGTGAGCGGGAGCTGCGGGCGCTGGGAGCTGGGAGTGAGTCTGGGATGGAGCTGGGACCCACTTGGAGCCCCGGCAGGAGTCCGAGCCGGGCAAGGGATGTTTGAGAGAGGCCCCGGGGCTGTTCTGGAAAATTCACGTGGCCAGAGGTTTGTGTGCACAAAGGAGACAGAGGAGTCCTGTAAAAGTGACTTTATTAATGAACAAAGGGAGAGGCTATGGGCATTTGTCATGCTGTGTCTAAAACGCAGCCTCTTTTTTACCCTCATTTCCCGGGCTGCATCTCCCCCTCCCTTTCCCGAAAAAAAGAAAAGATACTTGGAAGGTTCAGGTTTCCCGATCCGCCTGCTGCATGTCCTTCTTATTATGCACCCCTCCTTTAGTATAACATCCTATTTTCACGGCTCTGTTAAGTCTTTCTCCTTCAGGAATTGAGCAGGATCTTGGGTGAGCAGCAGTCTGTGTGAATTAATAACATTTTCTGAAAGTGAAGATTTCTCCCATTGCTTTCTCATGTACAAGTTTCTGTCCCTATCCCCCAGGCAATTTCACTCTCTGACGCTGTACTTTTCTTCCTGGGTGTTTCTTGATTTTGGGATTATTCTCAGTCCCTCACTCCCTGTCCTTTTGTAGCCGTTTCCAGCTCAGGAGGCCTGGCTGCCACCTGCATCCCCTTGCTCAGCTGCTGAATGAGCTGCACTCAGCAAGGTGTCTGCATGGGAAAAAGATGAGAGTTGCTGCAGCACATCAGAGGAGGAACAGCATTCGTTTAACCCGTGGTTTGCCAGGGAAGCACGAAAATGTGTCCCATTGCCATTCTTTCCCTGTTTGGACTGGTGCCTGATGTACTTTCTTGTTTCCTTTGTGGCCTGTTTTACCACTTTTCAGTTATCATTTATTTGGAAACAGCAGTTTGAGTAATTTAATTTTCCACAAACTTCTTCTGTGAATAAGTAATATGATTCCATCCCATGGTGAAATGTCTTGTTCTTCATTTCCCTGGATTTGTCAGCAGGAAGGTCAGGAGCTAGAGGGAGCCAATTGATTGTTATTTCGAGGACTGATAAAATATTCCTTAGTACATAAGAATAATCATAATAATTTTTAATCTAATTACGCTGCATAAAATTTTGGTGGATTTTCTTTCTCCTCATGTGAATTCATTAAGGTTCCCAGGGGCTGGTCCATGGTGTTATAGGATTTGTTCTGGTGTCTTTATATCTTTTCCCCATTTTTGGGCACTTTCGCCAGCCAGGGCTGCATCAATTGACCACTTTTCTCTAATGAAATCATCAAATACTTGGATTCCCAAATGATTTCTCTGGATTAGAAAAACACCCCAATACTCTAATACACCTGATGTATTAGACAGTGACAACACATGTTGGAGTGGGGAGAGGGATGATTCTCTCCCACTTTTTTTAGTAAAATTTTCACAAGGTTCTCCATTTGCTGTTTTGCTTTGCAATTTAACCAATTTTTCTTGCAGTTAAATATCCTCACTATGGGCTCTGTGTGCTGGATATAAAACCTCATTAGGTGGCATTGTGTGGTCTGGCTTGCCCTGGTTCAGGTGGAATGTGGTCGTGGCTATATTTCTCCCATTTGCAGACCCTTATCTAAACAGGGGCCCTTGAACTAAGGCTGCTGTGGCTGTGTTGGGGGTTGGGGTTTGTTCCCTTCCCTTTTCTCTCTGTGGAATTTTCCCTGTTATGATGCTAAGAAAGCTTGTTGTGCTGCACCCTAGCTCATGATGGCAGGTGACAGAAGAGATGGGGAGTAGCTGGGCAGGGTCTGGCCCTTGTGCTCGCCGGTGGGGTCAGAGGAAGATGTCTGGGGGCTGCTCACTTCCACTCCCGCCATCCCAACACCAGGAGCCAGATTCTCTGCTGTGGGACACTGCACTGCTGCCTGCCCCTCTCCAGCTGCTGCCTCTGCACATGCAGCCGAGTGCCACAACCCCTGTGGTGAGCGGGGAGTCCTTCCTCCATCCCTTCTCCCACCTGGGACATTGCTGACATTGTCCCAGCCTTCCACAGCTGCGTGGGACCTGCCCTGCACCCACCACTGGCACTGAGCACAGGAAAAGTGTCTGTGGCCAAAAAGGACTGGGGCTGAGTTGCTGTTCTGTTTGTTGTTAATTTTCATAGCTGCTGTTGTTTTTGTTTGTCTGGTTAGATATATTGGTAGAGCTGTTACTCCTACCCCCATATCTCTGCCTGAGAGCCCCTGATTGCAAAATTATAACAATTAGGAGGGAGTGGGTTTACATTCTCCATCCTGGAAGGAGCTCCTGCTGTTCTTGGCAAATACCTGTCCTCCAAACCAGAACAGATTTTGGTGCCCAGACAGTGGGGCCTGAGGGCATTGAGAGCAGGGTGAAAAAAGGAATAACAGTTCTTGAGTTACCTAAGGTTTTGTGTTAGGTGGCACCATATTGTCCAGGTTAATCTGGCTTGGGCTCCATGTGATCACAGATACATCTCTCCCATTTGCAAGCCCTTATTTTAACATTTGTCCCGTCACCAAAGTTACTGTAGCTATTATCCAATTCATTTGGTGGGTTGATCAGGTGAGGCACTGATGGATTTTTAACTTCCTCTGGAACATAGTCACATGGATCTCGAGTTATCACACTCTAACTGTGTGGTTTTGGAGTTACTTCAATAATGGCACTTACTGTGAGGAAATGACAGCAGGGGAAATCTTCCCCCAACCCATCACCGAATTTTTTCAGTTCACCACAGCAGTTTTCAAGGAGTTCAGATCCACTTTAAATGCTAATGATATCACACAGTGGCTGGTGTTGCTGATAGGCCTGTTTTATTTAGCATTCAAAGATAAGGGGGGATTGACTGGGATAACACCCCTGATACCTAACCCAGGAAATAGGGATGCTGCCCTAAAGCCTGATGCTGCCCCAAAGCCAGAACCTGCCCCAGAGACTAGGGATGCAGCCCCAGGCCCTGACCATGCCCCACAGCCCACCGCAGAAAAAAATCACCTGGAGTGGATGGGGGTTCTAGTGAAGGAGATGGGTGAGATGCTGAAGGAGCACTTTTCCTCAGCTGGTGAGAAACCCTCAACCCTCCTCCTGCTTTAAAGAGGGAGAGTCTGATGGTGCTGCAGTGCCATGATCCTCCCCACTCTCTGACCATTCTTCTGGCTAGCTCTGAGTCAGAGATGGAGGGAATTTGGCATAGAGAAAGCAAAAGACCAAGGAAGCTCTTCTTCCCGGGATAATCCAAGCTTTATTCCTGAAGGGGTCCAGGGGAAAAAGAGGGCAAACAAAGGAGTGGTGAGGAATGTCAAATCTTAGGTCAGGGAAGGGGAAACTGAGTTGCACCCAATGGGGTTGAACTGGTGGGGAGGGGCTAAGGGAAGGCTGAACCAACTTCACAGAATTTAGCAGAGTGCAGTACAAAACATTTTTCTCCATCTAAATCAGTGAAATACAACATCTCCCCATTTTTTGTTTAACAAAGTTAAAAGAAATGCATCAGGCTTTCTCTAAAAGGAAAAACAAACATTTTTAAAGCATGCTAGAAGTCTCTGTGTCTGCTGGAATGTAGGAAGATTTTCTGTCCTCCTTCCAGTGGCGTCTTCTTTTTGAAGCAATGGCTACTTGCTTCTCCTCTCCTTCTGCTGGTGCTGGATTTTTTGGAACAAAAGGTTTCACCCACTTCTGGGGAATCCAGCGAGGGCCTGAGGGAGTGGCTACGCATGCATAACCACATTCCCAGGTAAGGAGCTCACAGAGATCCTTGGTTTCCCAAGTTTCTGAGTCCCTAATCAAGGCTGGTGGACGCTGGGACAATTTGAACTGATTACCACTGTTAAAGTGACATACCACAAGTGCACTCATGTTTTCAAATGAACAATTTAGAAAATTGATAGTAAACATGGCTTTGCAGAGCTTCTGCTGTTAAGACATCCACAAATTTGAACTGCTCTGTCTTTCCAGGACCTGCTTGGTTTTCTGATGGGCACGCTCGATCCCACCTTGGCCTGTGGGGGAGTGGGGGAATGCCAGTTTTATGTTCCACTCC
This sequence comes from Erithacus rubecula, assembly GCF_903797595.1. Taxonomy (NCBI): domain Eukaryota; kingdom Metazoa; phylum Chordata; class Aves; order Passeriformes; family Muscicapidae; genus Erithacus; species Erithacus rubecula. The sequence goes on along the minus strand of NW_027635722.1, from coordinate 33,966 downwards.
CCAAGGCTGGACAAATTCTAGGAACTTCTTGGATGCATATGCTGGGCCATTATGTCTTAATTTCCCTAGGGATCCCCAGCACTGAAAAGGCTTGCACTAGGTGTTCTTTGGCATGAACAGCCTTTTCTCCTGCGTGGGCAGAGGCATAAACTGCACCTGAATATGTGTCAATACTTACATGAACATATTGGAGGCGACCTGCGGGATCTCTTTGTGTTCTCCGACGGTTCTTAGGGACAAACTCCAGCTTGTTATGGGTTGATATTTTGACTAGCTCCTCTCCCTGCCCCGCCATGGAGCTGCCAGCCCCTCCCCCAGGCTGTTTTATCTAGGCTGGTGTTTCGGCTGCCCTGCTGCTGCTGCTGCTGCCGCTTTAGTGAGGGTGGAGTGGGGGAGGGGCCAGGGTCACACCGGGATTTCGGGAGCAGCTCCGGGCGCTCCCGGTGCCTCCGCAGCTCTCCTGGAGCCCCGTCAGGCCCTGCAAGAAGCAGAGGAAGGGATCTCTGGGGGTGGCCTGGCCAATAGGAGGGGTTTCTGGGGGTCCCAGTCCCATTTCTAGAGTGCCCCAAGCCAATGGGAGTGGTCTTTAGGGGTCCCAGCCAGGAGACAGGACTTCCAGTTGCTTTTCAAAGTGCAGTTGATTTTTCTTCTACAAAAAAAATGAGTTCTTGTTACAAGTGTCAACAGCATGGCTGGAAGTTGCAAAACTTCTGCCTACAAGGTCTTTTAAGGATTTATTCACCAATAAAACACTGCCAACACAGATATTTATTTTTAATTCAAAACTAAGAAATTTAGTCTAATTGCAGTGTGACCTTTCTTAGACAATCCTGTTCTGGCACACAGACCTAGTCTGTGATGTTTTGTCACCTCTGCAACTACTTTTACTCTTTCTGTATCTTAAACTCTACAGCTAAACATTTCTCACCTAAATACATCTCTGCTTTAAGCTTTAAATCTACATTTTTGCTTCTAGCACTGTCCTGGGTTGATGTTACAACGCTTTGTATCCCCAACTCGTGTGCTGTTCATGCTTGGAAGATTTGTTTTGACTAGTAACTTGCCAGAGTAACTTGGGGAATGTTTCTTTTTTTTGTGTGTTTGCTAAATAAACAAGCTTTTCCCACTTTTTCCTTCTCCTCGGTCTGGGACCACCAGAAATGGGGTTGGGACCCTCAGAGACCCCTCCCCTGGATCTGGGCACCCCAGAAATGGGGCTGGGTTAGGGTTAATGCTGACCCCAAACCCCGCCCCAGTTCCAGCCCCTTCCTAAACTAAATCCCACATTTAACCCTGACCTCACAGCCAACCCCAATTCCAAGTCTAACTCCCACCCCAGGCCCAAGTCCAGTCCCTTCCTAAGTCCTCAGCCATTGCCAGGAAGGACTTTTTGCCCATTCTGGCAGCACAAGGCTGAAGGAGAAGGATGAATCCAAAAAGCCAAGCCCAGAGCTGTGCTGAGAATCAGCCCTGGATTTTTCTGCTTAATCTCTCTGCCACTCTCTTGCTTTTCTTCCCCTCTCCCTCAACCTGACATTTATCATTAAACAAACCCCATACCACTCTTGGAATTTGACCTTGTTCACACTTTAATAAATAATCAGTCCAAGCCTGTTATGAGTTGTCAGATCTATGTCACTTATTTTAATTTCATCCAGAACCTGGGAACTGCTCGAGGGGTCTCTGTCCATCTCACACTGGAAGACACTTTAGAGGGACTTGGGGGGGTGTGCCTGTGCCTCTTAACTCACAATTGCAGCCTTGAAGCCTGGCCATCACTTCAAGGCTCAACAAAAGTGTGATAGGGATGGAAGTGATCTCTGGGCTGTCCTATGCTCCCCGCCCAGGGGGCTGTGGTTTAGTTGCATTTTCATTGCAAGTGCCTCATTGGGAGAGTCAAGATCTGCCAAATTATTATCAGCCAAATTATCATCTGCCAAAAGCCAAATTATGAGCCAAATTATCTTAATTCAGCCATTGCCCCTGGCTGCTCAGTTCAAAGCCCATCTTTCTGGCTTTGGGAAGTGTTTGGGAGGTCTGGGGTGTCTGTTGCTCTCATGCTGGGGGCCTCAGATCTGAGGAGGCCCAGGGAGGGTTACTCTCCATTTTATCACTCTTCCTTTCCATCCTCCTCCTATAAAGGGGGCTTGGATGGTCCCCGTCTCCCTCCTCCCATATAGGGGTCACCTCCTGAGAATCCCCCAGCATGACAGCAACAGACACACCCCCATCCCCAAACCCCAGAAGCATCTCCCACAGCCCCAGGGGCACTGAATCCCCAGGAGGAGAAGGACAGATCACCCCCAGCCCCTACTGATCTCCCCACAATACAGGGGTAGAGTCCCCCCAGCACTCCCCAAGTATGACAAGGGTGGAAACAAGCCTGGGCCATCCCTGCTCCTCACCCCAGGGGAGGGGTTGTGATTCATTTGCATTTTCATTTCAAGGGACTCCTTGGGAGAGTCAGTATCAGCCAAAGCATGAAGAGATTTTTAAATGTGTTGTAAAATTATTTCTGCTAAATTGATGCTGCCTGGAGCTTGGGGAATGCTCAACAGGTCTCTGTCCCTCTCGGCCCGGGGGATGCCTGGAGGGGCTCTAGGGAAGTATTCCTGCCCATCGGGGGTCTCCATCCTTCTCACCCTGGAAGAGTGACAGAGGGTCTCCGTCCTCCTGCCACGAGGGGTGGGGGTCACTGCCCGTCTCCTCCTCTCAGGTCTCATCTTTCCACTTGGGGGCACCGGGTGGCCTCCATCCTCCTCACCTTACTGAGGGGGACCAGGATCGTCTCTGTCCTCCGCTATGGAGGAGCTGGGGCTTCATCATCATCACCTTGGTCGCGATAAGGATCCTTTTCTTCTCCCTTCTCCAGCTACAGAGGGGTCGAGGTTTACTCCAAGCCTCCACCCCTAGTGGGTGTGGACCAGGCCATCCCGTCCTCAGCCCCGTGATCGGGGGGGGTCCGGGCTCTTCTCCGTCCCCCAACTAAGGAGGTAGTGGGTCTACTCCAAACCTCCACCCCTAGTGGGTGGCGGCCGGGCAGTCTCGGTCCTCCCCCGGGACGGAGGGGTCCGATGGTGTCAGCCCTGCCCCGGGACGGAGGGGTCCGATGGTCTCGGTCCTGCCCCGGGACGGAGGGGTCCGATGGTCTCCACCCTTGTCCTGTGTGGAAATGAGGAGTCAGGTCATCCCCGTCCTCCTCCAGTAACAGGGAGGGGCTGGGTGGTCTCTGCTCGTGCTTACCTTGCTGTGGGCAGGGTGGTCTCCATGAGCGGAGCAGTCTCTGGTGGGGTCTCCGTGCCCCTCGTTGCCCCTTCTCCCCTACTAGAGGGTCCGGAGCGTTCTGTAGGGATGAAGGTCAGGTCATCTTCATCCTCCTCTCTTTACTGGGAGGGGGCTGGGCCATCTCCATTTGTGGTTCGTGCTTACCTTGGTGTGGCTGGGGGGGGGGGTCTCTGTGGAGGGGAGCAGTCTCTGGTGGGGTCTCCGTGCCCTTCGTTGCTACGAGGGGGCAGCGGGTTCATCTCCGTCCTCGCCCACTGCGAGAATGAGGGGTCAGGACATCTCCACCCGCTTCTCATTACCAGGAGGGGGCTGGGCCATCTCCGTTCGTGGTTTGTGCTTACCTTGGTGTGGGTGGGGGGATCTCCATGGAGTGGAGCAGTCTCTGGTGGGGTCTCCGCGCCCTTCGTTGCAGCTCCTCCACTAAGCGGGGACCGGATCATCTCCGCCCTCGCCCACTGTGGGGATTAAGGCAACAGGGTCATCTCTGCCCACTTCCCATTACTGGGAGAGGGCCGGGTGGTCTCTGTTTGTGCTTACCTTGCTGTGGGCTGGGGGGTCTCCGTGGAGCGGAGTCACCAGTGAGGTCTCTGCCCCCATTGTTGCCAGTCCTCCGCTATTGGGGGAGCGGGATCGTCTCCGTCCTCACCCACTATGGGAATGAGGGTATCAGGTCATGTCCGTCCTTCTCTGCCACGGAGGGGGCCGGGTGGTCTCTGTGCTTACCTCGGTGTGGATGGGGTGCTCTCCGTGGAGTGGAGGAGTCTCTGCTGGGGTCTCCGTGCCCTTCCTTGCTGATTCCCCACTACGAGGGGGCAGCAGGTTCATCTCAATCCTCGCCCACTGTGGTAATAAGGGGTCAGGACATCTCCGCCCGCTTCCCATTACTGGGAGGGGGCAGGCTGGTCTCTGTGGTTCGTGCTTACCTTGGTGTGGGTGGGGGTGCACCCCATGGAGCGGAGGAGTCTCTGCTGGGGTCTCCGCGCCCTTTGTTGCCGTTTCGCTGCTCTGCGGTGGGGTCGGCCATCCCCATCCTCCACCTAATATTGAGAAGAGCTGGGGTGTCTCTGTGCGTACCTTGGGGTGGGCTGGGGGCGGGGGGAAGAGGGTGGTCTCCGTGGAGCGAAGTCACGGCTGGGGTCTCCTCCCGACGCTGCTCGGGGCTCCTCTCCTGGGGTCTCCTCCTGCCGCCGCCGCCGCTGCTCCCGACTCGAGCCACCGCGGCTCTTTATATACCCGGAGCAAGCCCCGCCCCTTTTATTTTTAGCCAATAGGCGTCGAGGAACAAGCATGGGGGCGGAGCAGCCAATGTCCCGCATTGTGAGGGAACAATGAGGAGGCGTGGCCACAGCGTGACCAAGCGATCTGATTGGTCAGGAGAAGGAGGATCCCAAAAGGGGCGTGGCTTGTGCCCAAGGTAGGGTGGGGCAGGCAGGTGTGAGGGTGGAGTGGGGGAGGGGCCAGGGTCACACCGGGATTTCGGGAGCAGCTCCGGGCGCTCCCGGTGCCTCCGCAGCTCTCCTGGAGCCCCGTCAGGCCCTGCAAGAAGCAGAGGAAGGGGTCTCTGGGGGCCCCAGTCCCATTTCTAGTCTGCCCCAAGCCAATGGGAGGGGTCTTTGGGGGTCCCAGCCAGGAGACAGGACTTCCAGTTGCTTTTCAAAGTGCAGTTGATTTTTGTTATCTTCTACAAAAAAAATGAGTTCTAGTTACAAGTGTCAACAGCATGGCTGGAAGTTGCAAAACTTCTGCCTACAAGGTCTTTTAAGGATTTATTCACCAATAAAAGACTGCCAACACAGATATTTATTTTTAATCCAAAACTAAGAAATTTAGTCTAATTGCAGTGTGACCCTTATTAGCTAATCCTGTTCTGGCACACAGACCTAGTCTAAGACTTTTTGTCACCTCTGCAACTACTTTTACTCTTTCTGTATCTTAAACTCTACAGCTAAACATTTCTCACCTAAATACATCTCTGCTTTAAGCTTTAAATCTACATTTTTGCTTCTAGCACTGTCCTGGGTTGATGTTGCATCGCTTTGTATCCCCAAATCATGTGCTGTTCATGCTTGGAAGGTTTGTTTTGACTAGTAACTTGCCAGAGTAACTTGGGGAATGTTTCTTTTTTTTGTGTGTTTGCTAAATAAACAAGTTTTTCCCACTTTTTCCCTCGGAGGAAGTTCTTCCCATAGCCAGAAGTTGGAGGGGGGAGGAGTTCCGGGCGTTTGTTTCCTGGGGGGTCTTCTTTGGGAGATTTTTCCCCTAATTTTGTCCCAAACCAGGACAAATATTTATTGGTGCCCAATGTAGGGCAGGAGGAAGTTGAAAAACTTGATTACTTTGTAACTGTGCATTGGTATAGATTTATAATGTCTTATGTGATGGAGGCTGGCATGTGGGTTTGGTTAGTAGGGTTTTTTGAGGTCTTAATACCTCTCTGGTCTCTGGGGTTATTTTCCTATTCAGAAATAGCTCCAGTACTGTCCCTTATCTGTAGCTTTTGTACTAGAGGGATACTGACCAAAATATTTATCAGGCTGTTCTTGGCTGCAATGCCTTGTAAGAGGTTTATGAAGATGCTGGAATTGGTTCCAGGCATATCTTCTGGATCCTGGTTCTGGTTATGCATTGAGTTTGTTAGAGGGGAAGCAGGGGAGGAGGCTTTTCAGCCTTTGTTTTTCTTTCCTCTGAATTTTTTACATCTTTATTAGGAAATGTGCAGTTTTCCCTGAATACTGAAGAGATCCTCTTTCTGATATTTAATTTAGTAAGCTTCCTTTACATGGTCTGCAGTTTTTATACAATAAGGGCTGAGATTTCTAGAAGTGCTGGTGTGACTCCTGATTTAAAACAAAATGAGAGGAGTCCTGAATGGTGTGGGAAATGGCAGGACCTGGGCCAAAGTTTAAAAGAATTTTCTGATCCTATAGTTTGGGACTTCTCACATGAGCAAATTCAGAATGCAGCTGAGGTGGTAAAATATTTGAAAGAGAAATGCCATGATAACTCTAAGGAAAAAAGGATTACTGCAATGAGTTGGGTCCTGGTGTGTGCTTATCGTACCCTGTTAGATACTGCAGGGCCACAGATAGAGGAAAGGGAACAGAGAGATAAATTAGTTACTATCCCAGTTACTCAGGCTGCAGGTAACACCCCAGGCTCAAGGACAGGGGCAAAATTAAACAGTAAGCTCCAACAAATGGCTGTCGCCACCAGCACAAGAAATGGAATGAGCACGACTAAGATCGATCGCCCAGTGGAGGAGGATGATGATGATGATGATGATGATGATGATGCTGATGATGATGATGCAGGAGAAGGACCCTCAACACCTCCTGAAATGAAACCTGGAGTCAAAGCAGCCGGTGCAAGATCAGAGACCAATCTTGAGTCCTTTTCCTTGAAGGACCTTCATGGTCTAAGGAAAGATTATACGACATGACCTGATGAGTCCATAATTAGTTGGCTGCTCCGGCTTTGGGATGCGGCAGGTGAGGCTGCCATCCTGGATGGCACTGAGGTGAGACATCTGGGATCACTGTCACATGATCCCATCATGGATCAAGGGATGATGAGGGGGACTAACCCTCACAGCCTCTGGGCACAGGTCCTAGATACTGTGGCACAGAGGTACCTATGTGCAGATAATCTGTATATGCAGCAGACATGATGGAAGACCATAGGGTAAGGGATCCTGAGAGAGATGGCAGTGGTGGAGATCATTTTCTCAGATGATATAACAACTAAGAATCCAGATTTAGTACCTTGTACCCCAGTGATGTAGAGGAAACTCATGTGGCTTGGGCCACATGAGTATGCGTCTGCCCCAGCAATAATGAAGAGAGATGAGGTGTATGAGACAGTACTCGATATGGCAAAGAACCTTCGTGCATATGCGGATGCAGTACATGGCCTGACTCATGCTAGAATTGCAGCTGTGGAAACACGCTTGCAAGACTTAGAAGATAAAATAGAGAAAAATCATTGCAGACTCAGGGAGGAGATTAAGGAGGACCTCCTCCAAATCTCAGCTGTACAGATTAGAAACCCTGGTACCCAACGCAGACGTTCCCCCAATGGGGAGAGGAGGTACACTCCCTAAGCTGAGTTGTGGTTTTTCTTGCAGGATTCTGGAGACAACATGAGGAAATGGGATGGGAATCCCACAGCTACTCTGGCACAACAAGTTCGGGATTTGAAGGAAGAAAAGATTGAAAGAGGAAGTTCCACCAAAAGGAGAGCCGCTCCTGTTTCTCACAGCCAAAGTGCCGAACGTGATACTTATAATGACATGTCTGACCCAATTGAGGGAACTTCTAAGATGTATGCCCCAGAGAAGAAGGAGCAACAGGCTTAGAGGGGCCCTGCCTCTAGCCAGGGTGAGGCGAGGGAGAACCGTGTTTTTTGGACCGTGTGGATTCAATGGCCTGGCACTTCGAAACCACGGAAATATAAAGCTTTAGTGGACACAGGTGCACAGTGTACGATACTTCCATCAAGACACGTGGGAGCAGAATCTGTTTCAATTGCTGGTGTGACAGGTGGATCGCAGGACTTCACCCTGGTGGAAGCAGAAGTGAGTTTAACTGGAAAGGATTGGGAGAAACATCTTGTTGTGACTGGTCCAGAGGCCCCATGTATTTTGGGCATAGATTACCTTCAGAGAGGATATTTTAAGGACCCAAAGGGACTAAGATGGGCATTTGGAATAGCAACTGTGATGGCAGAGCGTATCTGGTAATTGAACCCCTTGCCTGGACTGGTAATTGAACCCCTTGCCTGGACTATTTGGGCATTCTTCTCCATTCCTTTGGCAGCAGAGTGCAGGCCTCAATTTGCTTTCACCTGGAGGGGCGTGCAGTACACCTGGAACCAACTACCCCAGGGGTGGAAACACAGCACTACCATCTGTCATGGACTGATCCAGGCTGCACTGGAAAAGGGTGAAGCTCTGGAACATCTACAATATATTGATGATATCATCGTATTTGGAAACACAGCAGTAGAAGTGCTTGAGAAAGGAGAAAAAATTACCCAAATTCTCCTGGAAGCCAGCTTCACCGTCAGGAAGAGTAAACTTAAGGGACCTGCTCGGGAGATTCAGTTCCTGGGAGTGAAGTGGCAAGATGGACGGCGTCAGATTCCTACTGATGTCATTAACAAGATTACAGCTATGTCCCCACCTACTAACAAGAAGGAAACACAAGCTTTTCTAGGTGACACTGGCTTTTGTAGAATGCATATCCATGAGTACAGCCAGATTGTGAGCCCTCTCTACCAGGTCACTAGCAAGAAGAATGATTTCCACTGGGGCCCTGAACAGCAGCAAGCCTTTGCCCAGATCAAACAGGAGATTGCCCATGCAGTAGCCCTTGGCCCAGTCAGGACGGGACCAGATGTGAAGAACGTACTTTATTCGGCAGCCAGGAGCCATGGTTTCTCTTGGAGCCTGTGGCAGAAGGTGCCTGGCGAGACCAGAGGCCGACCCCTGGGATTCTGGAGCAGAAGTTACAGAGGGTCCAAAGGTAATTACACTCCCACAGAGAATGAAATCCTGGCTGCCTATGAGGGAGTCCAAGCTGCTTCAGAAATTATTGGTACGAAAGCACAGCTTCTCCTGGCACCCCGACTGCCAGTGCTGGGGTGGATGTTCAGCGGAAAGGTTCCCTCCACCCATCATGCCACCAGTGCCACGTGGAGCAAGTGGATTTCCCTTATCACTCAGAACGCCCAGATTGGAAAATTAAATTTCTCTGGGATTTTGGAAATAATTACAAACTGGCCAAAAAAGAAAGTTTTGGTGTCGCAGATGAGGAACAAGAACCAGTGACACGGGCTGAAGGAGCTCCCCCATACAACCAGTTACCAGCAGAGATAGCACGCTACGCTTTATTCACTGATGGCTCCCGTCGCATCGTAAGGATGAATCGGAGATGGGAAGCAGCTGTATGGAGCCCTACACGATGGGTTGTAGAGATTACTGAAGGAGAAGAAGGATCTAGTCAATTTGCTGAACTCAAAGTCATCCAACTGGCCTTAAATATTGCCAAAAGAGAAAGGTGGCCAAAGCTCTATTTGTATACTGATTCCTGGATGGTAGCCAACGCTCTGTGGGGGTGGCTGAAGAAATGGAAAGAGGCGAACTGGCAGTGTAGAGGAAGACCAATCTGGGCTGCTGATGAGGCATTGCCACTCGGGTAGAAAAACTACTTGTCAAGGTTTGCCATGTAGATGCCCATGTCCCCAGAAGCAGAGCTGATGAAGAGCAGCGAAAAAAAACAGCAAGTAGATCAGGCTACAAAGATAGGGGGGTTGGAAATAGATTTGGATTGGGAACATAAGGGAGAGTTGTTCCTGGCTTGATGGGCCCATGATGCCTCAGGCCATCAGGGTAGGGATGCCACCTATAAGTGGGCACGAGACCGAGGGGTGGATCTTACCATGGACACCATTACCCAAGTTATTCATGACTGTGACACTTGCGCTGCCATCAAGCAGGCCAAGCGGGTGAAGCCCCTCTGGTATGGTGGGCGGGGGTCCAAGTACAAGTATGGGGAGGCCTGGCAGATTGACTATACCACACTGCCTCAGACCCGCCAGGGCAAACGTTATGTGCTGACCATGGTGGAAGCCACCACTGGATGGTTGGAGACCTACCCTGTGTCTCATGCCACTGCCCGCAACACCATCCTGGGCCTGGAAAAGCAGGTCCTTTGGAGGCATGGTACCCCTGAGAGGATCGAGTCAGACAATGGGACTCATTTTAAGAATAACCTCGTTAGCACCTGGGCTAGGGAACGTGGTATTGAGTGAGTGTACCATATCCCTTACCATGCACCAGCTGCAGGTAAAGTGGAGAAGTACAATGGATTGTTGAAGACCACCTTAAAGGCTTTGGGTTGGGGATCTCTCAAGAACTGGGAGCAGCAGCTGGCAAAAGCCACTTGGTTAGTCAACACTCAAGGTTCCACCAACTGAGCAGGTCCCACCCAGTCTGAGTGCCTTAATGTAATAGATGGAGACAAAGTCCCAGTGGCCCATGTTAGAGGGTTGCTAGGGAAGACAGTATGGATTCATCCTGCCTCGAGTACAGGCAAACCCATTTGTGGGATTGCCTTTGCTCAAGGACCAGGATATACTTGGTGTATAATGCAGAAGGATGGAACAACCCGCTGTGTACCTCAGGGAGATCTGATTAAAGGATAAATTATGCACAAATATTATTGTTGAGTGTTAACACCATTGTATGCTAGATCTTATGAATATGAGATAGAAGGAAATGTGTAAGTGACAAAGGCCTGAGCAAGTGAGAAAATATGTAAGTGTTGAAGGTTTGAGCAAGTCAGAGGAAGTTTTCATATTGTGTTTAGTGAGTGTGTATCCAAATCGTGTGTCAATGATCACAATATGGGATAAGGGGTGGAATGTTCAGGGTTGATGTTGTGACTAGCTCCTCTCCCTGCCCCCGCCATGGAGCTGCAGGCCCCTCCCCCGGGCTGTTTTATCTAGGCTGCTGTTTCTGCTGGCCCTGTTGCTGCTGCTGCTGCCGCCGCTGCTGCTGCTGCCCCTGCTGCTTTTGCTTGCCCCCGGCTGCCCCTCTCCCTCTCTCCCTTCTTCCCCTCATCCCCAAGATTTGCACCGGCTTCAGAGGAGACAAATCTGAACTTCAGAGACTGCCTCTGGAAGTCTGCCAAAGAAGCTCTGCCACCCTTCCCAGCAAAGATCAACTGAGTTTGTCTCTCTCGGTGAAAATTTTTTGGTCATCTGGGTCTGTGCTGGGAAGTGTTTCTCTTGTGTTTTTGTCAATAAATAAGTTTTTTCCACTTTCCCCTGAAGAAAATTCTTTTCGAGCCCGGTGAAGGAAGGAATTGTTGGGGCATGGAGGGGGCAGCTCCTTTGGAGGTCTTTCCCCAAATTTGTCCTAAACTTGGACAGCAGTGCAGCAGCTGCTCCTTCTGTTCCCAGGTCTGGCTCTTCCCAGTTTCTGACCTTGACTGGTTTTGTCCCTCTTGCTGTGCCCTCTGTTCCCCCTGTGCTCAGTGGCTGCTGCCCAGGAATGTGGAACTGGCACAGATCAAGGGCTCCAGCCCCTCCTTTCTCTGTTCTTGGAGCTACCTGCTCACAGCAGCCTTTTCCATCTGGAAGCTCCACATGGAGAGGGAGTCCCCACTTCTTTTCCCTGCACAACCTCCAGGAGCCCAGGGTTGCCATCTCGAGTCCCTGCTGGCACTGGGGGCTCCCAGGTGCCCCAGGCTGCTGTGACACCACTGCACACAGGAGGGAAGAGTGGCAGGGGCTGTGCTGAAAGTCAGCTCCATGTGCTGCTGCTGCTGCTGCTGTGGGGTCATTTGTGCAGCCCTGTCCCAGAGTCAGGGATCAGATCCAGGCACTGCTGCTCCCTCAGGATCAGCCACAGTTTGGGTGTTGATGTCAGTGCCAGCAGAAGCAGTGGCTGGAGCAGCAGGTGCTGACAGTGCCCCAAGCCCCAGGGCCAGAGGGGTCCCTGGGCTGGGGGCTGGGAGGGAGTTGTCCCTTGTTCTTCCTCTGCCCCACACAGAGCTGGGCTGGGCACAAGTGGGGTAGCACAGCAAACAAGGAGGCTATGAATCTCTTCCAGCCCTGTCTGCTCAGAGTTTGGCCCTTGGAGCTGCAGGTGGGCAAAGGCAGCTGCTCCTGCTCCCTCTGTGTGTGCCCGTGTTCAGCAGTGCTGCTCCATCAGTCTGTGCCCAGCAAGGGGAAAAGCCTCAGCCCTGCAGGGCCAGGAGCTGCCGGGCTCTGCCTGAGCAGCTCAGCCAGCGCAAAGTAGCTGCTCCACACGGGAACCAGGAGCCAAGGACACTCTTTTTTATGGCATGTTTTCTGGTTTGAGGAAAAGAAAAGAAAAAATAAAAGGAAAAACCACAGAAAAAAATGTGAAAGATAAAAACAATAGGAAGGTCTTGGAGAAAAATAGTTCACACCTTTGGATAAAGGGTAACTGATTTTTTTAAAACAAGAACTGCTATTTACTTTGTAAATGTGCTGATGGAATGGGTCCATCTTACTGACCTCAACAGACTTTTTAAAACAATTTTGGGGTTTATTTCCAAAATTGTTATTTTAAATTGTGGTTGAAGCAAGAGGAAATTGCTTTCTGCAGCTTCAAGCAGGACTGGGAAACTAAACTCTGTAAACCACCAAATCCTTTAGAATCTTCTCACCCTTCAAATGAGGTGCACATTTCCTTTAAATTGTCAGTGATTTCTTAAAGATGGACAGTCCCACTTACAGCTTTTGCTCTGGTTTGGAGGTGCAGAAGGGCAATTCTCCATCCATCAGCTCCAGGCTGCACTGCCTTAGGAACACGGCCCGCTCACCAGGTTTTGCCCACTCACGGCACTTCTAGAGGAGGAAGAAAGTGCAACTGCACAATTCCAGCCAAGAAGGAATGAAGAGTGGGACAGACAAAACATCCTGTGGAGATCCAGGGGTTCTGCTGGAGAGTTTGAGTTCTTGCCCATTGGGTGTGTGTCCCTAACTGCAATCTCCTGGCTGCAGGACAGTCTCCCTCGGCTGCAACAGCAGAAAGCTCAGGCGGTGCGCTCGGAACGGGCTTGTCTGATGAAAAGCTGGCAGAGCCCTGTGCCCAGGGCTGGGGCATTGCCAGGGCATGGCAGGGACACGAGCAGGGCACAGGCAGAGCTCACAGATGCTCAGCACCGGCAGGGGCTGTGTCATGTCCCAGAGGGGGCTGTGGCACAGCAGCACTTCTGTGGCTGTGTCATGGAGCCAGAGAGCAGCTGTGATGTCAGAAAGGGGATGTGTGACAGCACAGGGTAGGTACTGTGAGGTCACAGATTGGGCTGTGACATCACAGAACAGCCTGTGATATTGCTGAGTGGGCTGTGACAGCACTGGACGGTTGTGTGACACCATAGAGAGGGCAGTGAAGTCACAGAGGAGACTGTGCCATCATAGAGGGTGGCTCTGTGATATCAGACAGCAGACTGTGACATTACAGAGAAGCTGTGTGATGTCCCAGAGAAGGCTGTGGCACCAGAGGGTGTGTTCTGCCATCACAGGGTGGCTATGTGACATCAGAGAGGGGCTGTGACATCCTGGAGCAAGATGTGACATCACAGAATGGCCGTGTGACATCCCAGGGCAGATTGTGTGACATCATAGCAATGACTGTGACTTCACAGATCACAGAGGCTGTGTGACAACATATGGGCTATATGACATCACAGGGCAGTGTGACATCACAGGGTGCTGTATGACATCACAGGGGCTGTGTGACATCACAGGGCTGTGTGACAGCACATGTGGCCGTGTGACATCACTGGGGGCTGTGTGACATCACAAGGATTGTGTGACATCACAGGACTGTGTGACATCACATGGGTTTTGTGACATCACAGGGCTGTGTGACATCACAATGACTGTGTGACATCATAGGGTGCTGTGTGACATCACAGGGTGCTGTGTGACATCATAGGGTGCTGTGTGACATCACAGGGCTGTGTGACATCACAATGACTGTGTGACATCACAGGGTACTGTGTGACATCATAGGCTGCTGTGTGACATCACAGAGCTGTGTGACATCCCAGGGCTGTGTGAGGTCACTGGGGAGGTCACTCTGCCCCGTTCCCCCCTCACAGTCCCCCCTCACAGTCCAACGCTGCTCGTGCACAGGGGGGTCCTGTGTCCCCCCAGGTCCCCCCGCCCCCCATGCAGCAGCCTCCCCCAGAGGATGTTCCACGAGATCGACCCCAGAGCCTGACATGGGGACAGGGGCCGGGCCCTGGGGGTGGCACAGGGGGACAGGGACCCCCCGGCAGCATCCCCGTGTCCCAAGGCCAGAGCCTTGGCCAGGGCTCCGTCACCCTGTTATGAGCCAGGGGCTGAGAGCATTTAAAAAATCCCCAGCACGGGATCAGCAAAAACCAGATTTAATGTTAAGCTACAGCACTGTGATAAATGATCTCCCCTGAAGGTTGTCAGTGAGGATTGTTAGAGAATTGGAATTGTCACTTACCTTATCATGTGATACACTGTTCTGTATGACCCCTGTTCATTCTTTAATCCAGTTGTTGTATTCCCTTCATTAAATCCAGTTCGTTGTATTCCCTGTTCCAGTTTGTTCCCTGTTACTTCCCACTTCTGCCCTCTCCCCTTCCTCATTTCCGGCCTGGCTGCTGCTGCTCCCCTCCTGTCCATCAATTGAAAGAACGCGCCCAACATGTAAAATCGCAAAGCTCCCGAAACACCACTCTTCAGGGGAGTTCCCTTGAAGAGAAAAAGCCCCTGGAACAGTGAGCCTGTACAAGATTCGGGAACCCTCCAGACACCATACAGTCAGCTATGGCTCCACCTGCTAAAGATTGCCTTCCTCCTCCTGTTGCAAAGTCACCATCTTATGAAAAGCGAATTTACATACAAACAGCCCTAAACAGCACTAGACACAGCAAGTCTATGGGCAGTCCCACGCACTTAGAAATGCACACCCCCGTTTCTGTGAGAGTTCACAGGGAGTGTGTGTGGTACCTCGTTTCTGGCATGGCTAGGCAGCAGTAGCACCACAGAACATGCCCTTAGGTTCCCCTGCTGCTTCTAGTAATAAAGAGCTCCGTAGTTGAAGGCTTCGGTTCTGGGCACGGGGCTCTCCGGCCGCTCTGGGATTGATGATCACCCACAGCAAGGGGAGAGAACAGGAGAAAGAGAGAGAAGGAGATTGGCGATCAGGGCTCGCAGTCGCAGCGCCCAGTCCTGCTCCGCCGGGGCTCGGAGCCGCAGCCGCCGGAAAAAATGGATCCGCGGCTGGCGGTGCTCGCCCCGCTTTTGGGCCGGAGCCGGCGGGTTGCAGGCAGAGCTGGAGCGCAGGCCCCGGGAGCTGAGCACAGTCCGGCCCGGGGGTCCTGCAGTGCGCGGCCGAGGAGGGTCCCGGGGGATCCCAGGAGGGGATCCAGGGGAATTCCCAGGAAGCGCTGGGGCAGGGGCGCTCTTGGGGGTCCCGGGGGGCGGCCAGAGCTGAGGGGGACCCTCGGCCCCGGGACTCTGATCGCCCATTCTGGACCACGGAGGGGCCCCTACACCCCCATTCCCGGGCGCCTTGATCCCCCCAAACCCCCATTCCCGGCCATGCGTTCCACCCTGCACTCCCTTATCCAGCACCAGTAACCCCGGCACCCCTTTCCCGGCCATCCCGCCTCTCCTGGCCTGCACAGTTCCCTTGTCCTTGACCCAGAGACCCTCTGCACCCCTATTCCTGCCTTTCCCAGCACCCAGCCCCTCCATCCCTCCACACTGGGGACACCCTTCACCCCTATTCCCGGCCATCCCGGCTTTCCCCACCCTGTGCTGCAGGTGGGGACACCGGGGACCCTTGGAGCTCCCTTTGCTGCATACAGGGAACCCCTGCTGCAGGAGGTTTCCACCTGTGCCCTCCTGTCCCACGGCAGCGTCCGCGGATCCCATGGGCTCGCCAAGGATGGCTGGGAATTCCTCTCCTTCCAGCTGCGATCCGGGACATTCGTGGTGGCCAAGGTCACCAAGAGGTGCTGGGAAACTGAGGAGATCGAGGCTGAGGAATTCACTGATAACCTGGGGCACACCTGCCAGGAATGTCTCTGAAAATATGGCAGGGATGAAACCAGAAGGGGAAGAATCCCATGGAAGTTCCCTCTTGGAGTGCTCTGCCTGGGGTGCTCTGTGCAGTGCGGCAGACAGTGAGAAACACTCCTAGGCTGTCACTCATCACAGTTCTCAGGGTTTTGGGTGAGATGCCTGCAGCAGATCCAGGTCTGAGGGGAGTTCAGGGGGGTCCCCGGGGATTTGCAGAGAACCCCCCGGTCCCCCCAGGATCTCCCTGAACACGCTGGTGCTGCCCAAGCCCAGTGAGAAGGTTCATACCCAGCACGGGGTCCCAGCTCTGTCACCGGCATCGCCCAGGTACCCCCAAAACCTCCCGGGAACTCAAATCCCTCAAGACTCCACTGCCGGAATCAACGGGAATGGTGTTGCACTTTTAAGTGCAGTTTCAGTGGGGCCTCCAATTGACGGCTCTTTAAAGCGGCGATGGTAGAGACAATCCCTAAAATCCACAATGGGGGACAAAACATGCCCTACAGGGGGTTGTAGTGGGGACTCCCCTACAAATATCGCTTTAAGCCGTCATGATTCCCCCTTAAAAGGGGCCTTTGGGGCTGTGGCTCCACAAATACCCTAAAATGGAGAGGAAAAAGCACCCTTGTAGTGGTGGGATCCCCCCCAAAAAAATTAAAAGGAGAAAAACTACTCTTCAAATGGACCTGAAGAGTTTTAATCACCCTCAAAGAGGGTGGGTCCTACTTCCCGCTGTCCCCCCTCTCTCACCTCTTTCCCATTTTTCCCTTCAAAGGTCTGCTGCCCCCCAGCTGGGTTTGGGGGTCACCGGGCGTTTTCCCTTCATGTCCCGGCCCGGCCACACGGCCAGAGGGTCGGAGGAACGGGAGGGGGAGAAAGAAGAGGAGAGACAGAGGAGGAGGAAGGATAAGGAGGATCGAGAGGAGGCACCACATGCGTTCCCCGCTCTCTGTATCCGCAGTTCCTTCACCCCCCAGACCATCGCCCCCCGCATCCCGCAGTGCCTGGGGAGGGGGAGCTCACCCCAAATATCCTGGGTGCTTTTTTTGAGCGGGGGAGTGGTATTTGGAACTGACACAAAATATATTTGGGGTTCCCTCTTTCATTCTTTTTGCCGGTGTGGGCGGTGCGATATTTGGAGCTTGCAGCGCTCCCGAGCCGAGCTGCAGATGCCCCTCGGGGGAACACCAGGGGGTCCCCGGGAGGTGTTTTTGGGGGTCCCGGTGGCGGTGGCGGCAGAGCAATGGCCGAGCACCACAGCCGCTCTCGCAGGTGTCCCCTGGGCTCTGCGGCGCCGCGGGGACAGAGCCCGGGGCCGGGGCTGGGTCCCTGCTGCCAGCAGGGCGCTGCCCAGGCTCCAAACGCTCCTGGAGCTCTGGCAGCCTAGGGGCTGAGCCCATCCCTGGGGATCCTGGGCAGTGCCCTGCACCCTCTGCGGGGAGAACCTTGCCCGAAAATCCAACCTAAATCCCTCCTGGCACAGCTCCAGCCGCTTCTTGGGTGCTGTCCCTGTGCCAGGGTACAGACCCTGGGGCTGTTCCTACATTATTAATAAAATGTTATCATTTGTGAATTATTCAATTATTATTCTTACTCTTACACTCCTTGTTCTTTCTACTTTCTTTCTTCTTGTCTTCTAATATGTACTTTAAAGTATCTAATATTATTCTATATGTATTTTTTTTCATGTTCTTCAGGCAGCAGGATCAGCCCAGCCCCAGAGCTGTGCTGCTGCTGCAGTGCTGTGTGCACTGCTCTGGCTCTTTGGCTGCACAGCCCCGTGCAGCTGCTGCCACAGGGATGTGTCAGGAACAGCACAGAGCTGCTGCTGCCTCAGCTGGGGCTGCACCAGGGAAACCCCTCCCAGCCTGCACAGGGTGCTCAGGGCAGGCAGGGCTGCTGAGAACACACCCGGCTCCAGGGAATCAGCCCTCAGGGGATTTCGGAAGGAATTTTCCCTGGCAGGATGGGCAGGGCCTGGCACAGAGTGCCCAGAGAATTCACATGGCCAGGAAATTATTATGTATCAATATTACAATTTATTGTATATTCATGTATTTGTATCATATACTGTAATATTAATACACAATATGTAATAAAAACAAATTTCCTAGTTTTTTTTGTTCATTCAATTTTATTTTCATTTCTGTATTCTTAAATTATACTTCTTTTTATAATTCTTTCTTTTCCACCTACTCTTCTTAGCTATTCTAACTACTTGTTACATGCTATTGTATCTATTCTTCTCTGCTTCTTCTATATGTTCCTTAATTCTTATTGCTATTCCTATTCCTATTCCTAATCATCTATGAATTCCTAAATTCTTATGACTATTATTCTTATTTTAAATCCATACGACCATTCTTTCTATATGCATTTTTAAATTATTCTTGGTCTTCGCCATAATCTTAGTGTTCATCATCTTCATCTTTATCTGCTTTGTCATCATCCTGTTCTTCACTTTTGTCTTCTTCTTCATTCCCTTCACCTTCATCTGCTTTATCGTCATTGCTGTCTTCATATTCTTCATCATCTTCATCTTCCTTTTCTTCTCCATCCCCCTGCACTGCCCTGTGCAGCTGCTGCTGCGGCACCAGAGGAGCGGGACCGGTGGGAGCGGGGCCGTCCCGTTCCAGCCCCAGCCTGGGGGAGCCGAGCCGGGCAGGGAAAGCACAGCCAGAGACTCCATGCGAGCTGCTTGGTGTGCCTGCACAGGAGGGCAGAGCCACAGGGCCACCAGGGCTGAGCCTCCTGCTGCACGGAGCTGCTCCTCATCTCCCTCAGTGCTCGGGCCGTGGCCTCAGGCAGGGACAGCGGAACAGCCCCCGCAGCGCCCGCAGCGCCCACCTGGAGCGGGAGGGACGTTTCCTGGGGGCACACGGCTGCCCATGGAGGGCCTGGGCGGGAGAAGCCGCGTGTCCCACGGGGGCTTGGCCCTGCAGGGAGGCAGACGAGGCACGGAGTGGCCCTGGGCTGCACGGCTCCGCTTGCTGCTCCTCAACCCAGGCCTCTCGAGGGACAGGCACTGGGAGCCCCTCTGACACAAAATCTCTCCATCGGCCCTTTCTGTTCCCTCTCCCATCTTCTGTATCTCCATCCCATATTCTCTCTCCAGTTGCTATTTCCATATTCCCTGTTGTGAGAGTCCATCTGAGCCTCTCGTCTGTTTCTGCCCAACGACCCTCGCCTGAGGCCTGCGCTGCCCAGGGATGGGAGGAATGCCAAGGGACTGTTCCGCAGGTGATGCCTACCAGGACTGGTTTCTCATGACAACTAGTCACGGGGCGCTGACTCAACAAAGCTCCCACAGATGGAAGAACAATGGACTGCTCAGTATGGGCTGCCTTGCGTGTGTTCATAACAACAAAGATGGTTTGGTGTGCCTTGAAACATCCTGTTTCCACCTGTTCCTCAGGGTAATGATCTCCACATACAATAGTCCATAAACCTTCCCACATTTTGGCCAGAAGCCACTCGCTTTGGGAAAGGACTACAAAAGTGTCTTTCTCAGAGGAGACCCCCGATATCTCCACAGATGGCAACAGACATCTATTGGCTGCTCCACGAGGATCCGTCTTCCCGTCTTGGTAGCTATAATCCCGATTGCAGCATTCTGTGATTTGTATTGATCCATGGTCTCTCCTCAGGAGGCTTGACCTGCTCAGAGAAGCTGTGCCTTGAGGTGTGACCCAATGTGGACAACCTTGCTGCACATTCCCCAGCCCCATCTTGTCTCTCCTCACTCACCTGAGACTTGCTGTGCTTGGAGAATTGGCTGTACACAGCAAAGAGTATAAAATAGTTTAGGTTTCTACAAGAAAAAGGCTCCGCATTGTAAACAGACACCCTCCTCAAGTGTGTGCCAAGCCCAAGGCACCACCAAGACCCCTGCAGAGCTGCCCTGGGCCAGCTGGGAGGGTGGATCATCATCCCAACCTGCCCTGGGCCATTGCAAGGGACTGTGGCCACGGACACTGCACTGGCCCCACTGCTGGGTTTGGGTGCCATGGCAATGCTCATCAGCCCAAGTTTCCTTGGACAGCACCCCAAGGCCCCGTTTCTGCAGTCAGGCTCCAGGGCCACTTGCATGTAGAGCTGTTGTGTCCTCGGCTGCCCCGGCACCCTCAGGACAAAGCAGTGCTGAGGCTGTTCCAGGGACAATGGCACTGATGCTCCTGGATGCGCTCAGGGGCCACGGCAGCAGCCACACAAACCCTTCCTCAGTTTGGTGCCAGGCAGCCAAGGCCTGGAGCCATTGTGATGGCTGCTAGCCATGGAAACCTGCCCTGGGCCCCTTGCCCAGGGCTGGAGACACTGCCCAGAGCCAGAGGGGATCCCTGGCTGGGGGCTTGTGCCGTGGCACCTGCCCTGTGCCGCGCTGGCTGCTCAGACACAGCGGGACCAGCAGCACAGCCCAGGGCCAGGGCCAAGGGCCAGCTCAGCCAGACAGAAAGGGCAGCTGGGCACTGTTTCCATGGCAGCCATTCCTGGCACAGCACACCTGGGTCACCTGTCCTGGCACTTGCCATGGAAAGCCCTTGAGGGGCTGATGCCACTGCCGCTGGCACTGAGACACTGCTGGGCTCGGGTGCTGAGCACAGGGCTGAGCACACAGAGATGGTTTCATTCTGGCTCAGCCTGCACAGAGCCAAGGCCTTTCCTGCCCCTTGTCCAGCTATGCTGGGGATGGGCTGGGGCTTTGGGGATGTTGGGAGGGGACACAGCCAAGGGCTGCAGAGCCACTCCTGGACACTAGGAATTCCTGCAGGTGCCTCCAGCCACAGCTGAGGCTCCCAACCCTGCTGGGAGAGTGTCCAGCTCTGACAGTGCTGAATAAAGAATCTGACATCACTTCTAGTGCAGGAACATTGGTTTAACTCTCCTGTTTGGTTTCTCCCAAAGCCTGGCCAGGACTCAAGGAGGAACCAAGAGAGTTGACTTTGACAAAACAACCCCAAACAAAGCCAGATGGGACCTTGTTTGGTTTCTAAATAGAGTGGTAAATCCATGTCTCACCAATGCAGAGATACACAGACCATGTTGCTAAAAATGCCTCACTAATGAGCAGATAAAAAGATAACATTTGGTTGGAAGGTTCATCTAGAGGTCACCTTTGGCTCAGGGCCTGGTGCTCAGGCCTTGGTACTTTAACCAGTGCCTTGACCAAGGCATGAACTACAACCTTCATAACAATTCTTTCAATAATTGAGTCTTAGATTTAGGTAGGAGGCATAAAGGCATTGCCTCTTGTTCTTCAATTAAGGTCTGTTCACATTCATTACTCAGAGCTGTAAGTCACATTCTTTCTAAAACATGCCTAATTAGTTGCTACTCTTTGCTCTTTATCAAATCGCCACTGTTTCTTGAGACTGTGGCTCTTTTGAGACAAGTCTAAATGCTCCATTTCCCAGCACAAAGTGTCGCAACAGCTCTAACGTGGAATCATAACACACCAAGTGCTCACACTGCAATGACTGCAGTGGCTGCCACAAATGCATTTCACAGCAGCCTCCAGTTTGGCAGCCAATCTCACCAAGAAGAATTCTCTTCTTCCTTCCACTCTTCTACTGCTCTTTCCATCGAGGTGATTCCTGACTGTTGGACTTCAAACTCAGCACTGATAGAAGTGCAACATTCCTGTCCCATGGCAGCCCAGGCTCCTCCTTGGTCAGCAAGCAGATAATCCAAGGCCAGGCAGTTCTGTAGAGACCCATTTGTGTTTGTTGGAGCTCACAGGATGTGCTGTTGGACATTTTCACAGTATCATTTTCTGCTTCTTCTAATAATCAATGCAGCTCATTAATGTAAACTCCACAGGACAAGGCAGTGCACATGGGGCACAGGTGAGGGAGGCGGGCTGGTATCGGTTTTGTCCACAATTGTCCACAATGAAGCCGCACTACTGGGGGGGAAACTGCAGTGCAGTTTTTTCCAAGAGGGGACAGCACTTCTGGGGGGTGGAGGCTGCAGTATCTGTTTTGTCTACAAGGGGAAAGAACTTCTGGGGAGGGGGAGATGCAGTTCCAGTTTTGTCCACAAAGGGGTAACACTATTGAATGGGGGGTGGGCTGCAGTAACGGTTTTATCCACAAGTGGGCAGCACTGCTGAGGAAGGGGGGGCTGCAGTACCGGTTTTGTCCACAAGGGGACAGCACTACTGGAAGGAAGTGGTAGTACTGGTTTTGTCTACAAGGAAGCAGCAATACTGAAGGGGGTGGGGTTGCAGTACCGGGTTTGTCCACGAGGGGGCAGCACTACTGGTGTGAGGGGCAGCAGTACCGGGTTTGTCCACAAGGTGGCAGCACAACTGGGGGGGGGGGAGGAACGCAGTATCGGTTTTTTCGACAAGGGGACAGCACTACTGGTGGGGGGTGGCAGTACCCGTTTTGTCTACAACGGGTCAGCACTACTGAGGGAAGCGAGTGGGTGCAGTAGCGGTTTTGTCCACCAGGGGGCAGCACCGTTAAGGGTGGGGGCCTGCCGTACCGGTTTTGTTCACAAGGGGACATTACTAGTGAGGAGAGAGGGGCTGCAGTATCATTTTTTTTCCACAAGGGGGCAGCACTAGTGAGGAGGGGGAAGCTGCAGTACCGGTTTTGACCACACGAGGACAGCACTACTGGAGGGGGGAGCTGCCGTACCTGTTTTGTTCACAAGGATACAGCACTACTGGTGGGCAGGCTGCAATGCCGGTTTTGTCCACAAGTGGGCAGCACTTGTGGGGGGGGTGGGCTCCAGTACCTGTTTTGTCCACAACGGGGCAGCACTACTGAGAGGAGGAGCAGGGCTACAGTACCGGGTTTGTCCACAAGGGGGAAGACCTACTGAAAGGGGGGTTTGCAGTACCCATTTTGTCCACATGGGGGCAGCACTACTGGAAGGGGGGGGGGCTGGCAGTGCAAGTTTTGTTCACAAGGAGAAAGCACTACTGGGGGGGTGGTGCAGTACCGGTTTTGTACACAAGGAGTCAACACTGCTGGAGGTGGGCTGCCATGCCAGTTTTGCCCACAAGCGGGCAGTACTAGTGAGGAAGGAGGGGCTGCAGTGCATGTTTGTTCCACAAGGGGGCAGCACTACTGAGTGGAAGACGGGCTGAAGTACCAGTTTTGCCCACAAGGGGGCAACACAACCGGGGGAGAGGGCAGCAGTACCGCTTGCCTCCACAATAGGGCAACACTTCTGGGGGAGGGGTGCAGTGTGGGTTTTGTCCACAAGGGGGCAACACTACTTGGCGGGGGGGGGGGATTGAAGTACCGGTTTTGTTTACAAGGGAGCAGCACTATTTGTGTGGAGGGCTGCAGTTCCACTTTTGTCCACAAGGGGGCAGTACAGCTGAAGGGATGGGGGCGGCAGCAGTACCAGTTTTGTCCAAAAGGATGCAGCACGAGTGAGGAGCAGGGGGCTACAGTACCTTTTTTGTCCACAAGGATACAGCACTACTGGTGGGGAGACTGCAGTGCCGATTTTATCCACAAGGGGGGAACACTTCTAAGGGGTGGGCTGTATACCTGTTTTGTCCACAAGGGAACAGCACTACTGAAGAGGGGGGGGCTGTAGGATCGGTTTTATCCACAAGGGGGCAGCACTCCTGAAAAGGGGGAGCTGCAGTACCGGTTTTGTCCACAAGGGGGCAGCACTACCGGGCGGGGGTGCTGCAGTACTGTTTCTCTTCACAACACGCCAGCACTACTGAGGGAGACGGGGCTGCAGTAGCGGTTTTGTTTACAAGGGGGCAGCACTAGCGTAGAGGGGGGCTGCAGTACCGGTTTTGTCCACAACGGGTCACCACTACTGGGGGTGGGAGGCTGAAGTACGGGTTTTGTCCACATGGGGACAGCATTATTGGGGGGGGGGACTGCAGTACCTGTTTTGTCCACAAGGAAGCAGCACTACTGAAGGGGGTCTGCAATACCAGTTTTGTCCACAAAGGGGCAGCACGATTTGGGTTGGGGCTGCAGTACCTGTTTTGTCCACAAGGATGCAGCACTACATGTAGGGGGGCTGCAGTACCAATTTTGTCCACAAGAGGGTAGCACTACTGAAGGGGGTGGCCGACGGTACCAGTTTTGTCCACAAAGGGACAGCACTACTGGGGGTGGGTGGCCAGTACCGGTTTTGTCCACAAGGGGAAAGCACTACTGGGGGTGGGGCTGCAGTACCTGTTTGGTCCACAAGGGGGCAGCACTAGTGAGGAAGGAGGGGCTGCAGTACCGGTTTTTTTCACAAGGGGGCAACACTACTGAGTGGGGTGTAGGCTGCTGTACTGGATTTGTCCACAAAGGGGCAGCACTACTGGTTTGGAGGCTGCGGTACCGGTTTTGTGCACAAGGGGTCAGAACTACTGGTGTGGGGGGGCTGCAAGTACCAGTTTTGTGCACAAGGGGGCAGCACTAGTGAAGAGGAGGGGGCTACAGTACCGGTTTTGTCGACAAGGGGGCAGCACTACTGGGCAGGAGGCAGCACTATCGGTTTTGTCCACATTAGGTCAGCACAATTGGATGGGGGGCTGCAGTACCGGTTTTGTCAACAAAGGGGAAGCACTACTGAGGGGGGAGGGCCTGCGGTACCAGTTTTGTCCACAAGGGGTCAGCACTTCTGGGGGTGGGGCTGCAGTACCTGTTTTGCCCACAAGGGGGCAGCTCTACTTTGGGGGGGGGGGGTGGTTGCAGTACCGGTTTTGTCCATGAGGAAGCAGCACTACTGGGTGGGGGGCTGCAGTACCTGTTCTGTCCAAAAAGGGGCAGCACTACTAGTGCGGGGGGCTGCAGTACCTGTTCTGTCCCTAAGGGGGCAGCACTACTGGGTGGGGGGTGCTGCAGTACCGGTTTTGTCCAGAAGGAGGCAGCAGTACTCGGGGGGAGGGCTGCAATACCGGTTTTGTCCACAAGGGGGCAGCACTACTGGGTGTGGGGCTGCAGTGCCTGTTTTGTTTACAAGGAATCAGCACTGCTGGGGGGGGGGGGCTTCAGTATTTCTTTTGTCCACAAGGAAACAGACATGCTGAGGGGGGGGGGGGGGGCTGCTGTACCGGTTTTGTCCACAAGGAATCATCACTACTTTGGGGGCAAGCCGCAGTACCTCTTTTGTCCACAAGAGGATAGCACTAATAGAAAGCGGGGGCTGCAGTAGTGGTTTTGTCCACAAGGAAGCAACTATACCGAAGCGGGGGGGCTGCAGTACCGGTTTTGTCCACAAGGGGGCAGCACTACTTAAAGGGGTTGCTGCGGTATCGTTTTTGTCTAAAAGAGAGCAGCACTACTGAAGAGTGGGGGGCAGCGGTACCAGTTTTTTCCGCAAGGGGACAGGACGAGTAGGGGGGTTGGTGCAGTACTGGTTTTGCGCACAAGGGGGGTGCACTATTGGGTGTGGGGCTGCAGTACCAGTTTTGTCCACAAGGGGGCAGCACTAGTGAGGAAGGAGGGGCTGCAGTACCGGTTTTGTCCACAAGGGGGCACCAGTATTGGGGGAACGTTTCAATACTGGCTTTGTCCACGAGAAAGCACCACTACTTGTTGGGGCTGCAGTACCTCTCCTGTCCACAAGAAAGCAGCATGACTGGTTGGGGCCACAGTACCTGTTCTGTCCACAAGGGGGAAGCACGGCTGAAAGGGGGGGTAGCACCAGTAGCCATTTTGTCCTCAAGGGGACAGCACTAGTGATGGGGGGGGGGGGGGGGGGGGGCAGCAGTACCGGTTTTGTCCACAAGGAAGCAGCATTACTGAAAGCGGGGGGGGGGGGAGGGGACTGCAGCACCTTTTCTGTCCCTAAGGGGACAGCACTACTGAAGGAGAGGGGGCGGCAGTAACGGCTTTGTCCACAAGGAGGCAGCACTACTGAAAAGGGGGCTTGCAGTACCGGTTTTCTGCACAAGGGGACAGCACTGCTGGGGGGGGGGCTGCAGCACTGGTTTTCTCCACAAGGAAGCTGTGCTACTGAAGGGAGGGGGTGCTGCAGTATTGGTTTTATCCACAAGGGTGCAGCTATACTGGGGGGGAGCTAGGGTGCCGGTTTTATCCACAAGGAGGCAGCACCAGTAAGGAGGAGGGGGCTGCCATACCGGTTTTGTCTACACGTTGACAGCACTACTCCGGGGGGGAGCTGCAGTACCTGTTTTGTCCACAAGGAAGCTGCACTACTGAGGGGGGAGCTGCAGTGCCAGTTTGTCCACAAGGGGGCAGCACTACTGGGGGGGAGGTTCCACTACCGTGTTTGGCCACAAGAAAGCAGCACTACTGCTTTTTGGGGGGAGTGCCGCAGTACCTGTTCGGTCCACAAGGCAGCAGCCCTGCTGAAGGAGGGGGAACTGCTGTACCCATTTTGTCCACAAGGGGACAGCACTAGTGATGGGGGGGGGGGGGGGGGCAGAAGTACCGTTTTTGTCCACACCCGGACAGCACTACTGGGTGGGGGATCTGCAGTACCTGTTTTTTTCACAAGGAAGCAGCACTACTGCGAGGGGGAGCTGCAGTGCTGGTTTTGTCCAAGAGGGGACAACACTTCTGGGGGAAGGGGGCTACAGTACCGGTTTTGCCCACAAGAGGGCGGTGGGGCGGTGGTACTGGTTTTGTCCACAAGGAAGCCGCACTACTGGGTGGGGAGCTGCAGTGCCGGTTTCGTCCACAAGGGGACAACACTTCTGGGGTGTGGAGCCTGCAGTACCAGTTTTCTCCTCAAGGGGGCAGCACTGCTGAAGGGGGGGGTGGGGGGGCCTGCAGTACTGGTTTTGTCCACAAGGGGGCAGCACTATTGGGGGGGGGGGGGGGTGTGTGCTGCAGTACTGGTCTTGTCCACAAGGAATCAGCACTACTGAAGAGGGGGTGGCTGTGGTACCGGTTTTTCTACTTCTCTTTCCATCGAGGTGATTCCTGACTGTTGGACTTCAAACTCATCACTGACAGAAGTGCAACATTCCTGTCCCACGGCAGCCCAGGCTCCTCCTTGGCCAGCAAGCAGATAATCCAAGGTCAGGCAGTTCTGTAGACCCCCATTTGTGTTTGTTAGAGCTCACAGGATGTGCTGTTGGACATTTTCACAGGATCATTTTCTGCTTCTTCTAATAATCAATGCAGCTCATTAATATAAACTCCACAGGAGGAGGCAGTGCACATCGGGCACAGGGTGAACCAGAGTCTGTGGCTGTCTGTTCTACTGACATTGGCAGTGAGGGCAAAGCACAGAAATCCTTTCACATTGTGCCCTCCAACTCTATCAGGAACCAGTTTCTACTGAAGGGAAACCTGAGTGAATCCTGTCAAACTGGTAACTGCATTCCTTTGTTCCACAGCACAGTTTTCTTTAACTGTCCCTGCACTGACTACTTTACGAGTCAGAGCCCATGGACAGAGCTCTGGCCACCCCACAGTGGGGGGCCCCCAAGGGAACCCCATTCCTCCAAACATCAGCTGAGAACACACCCAGCAATTAGTTACATTGAGTATTTTGGCTACTCTTTAAATTTTCATCATAATTTCCTGACTAATTCTTGGTGAAACTCTAGAGGTGTCTCTGGCAAACAGAGGTTCTGGCTGACTCTCAAGATACAACTCACAGACACAAGCAGCACTTTAGTGACAAGGCTGCTCATCCTTTTTCCTCCATCTCATCCGGGTCAGGAACAATAATTCCATTGTCCATGGATGTGGTGCCTTTTTAATTCCAGAATAATGTCCCCAGGTCCTTTGCTGCTCAGCTGTACCATGCTGCCTGTGCCTGACAAGGCTTGGTGGGTCCTTTCCCCTCCAGCTGGGGAGGTGCCGGGTCCCAGCCCCTGAGGGGCCCCAGGCTCCTGGTTGGAATTCCTGTGGAAGTCCCTCAGTGCCACACCAGCCTTCACATGGAGCACCGTGGGTCAGAGCATTTTCCAAAGAGGCCCTTGGGGCAAACAGAGATATTTGGTCTGGCAGGACTTGTAAAACAACATCCCATAACATCCACTTGTTCTCACACAGAGCACTTGGCTGCAGGGACACATTCCCATGGCTCCTGCCCAGGTTTCAGGATTCAGACAGTACTGTCTTTGCCCAGAGCTGTTCCTCCAGCTGGCTCAGGAGGCCATTTGGCCTCTGCACCCACACTCTGGTTCCATTTTTAGGGCTGCTGGATCCAAACCCTTTATTTCCACAAACAGTGCTGATTTGAGGTACAGCTCCTTTTCTCACTATTGGTTTCAAAACTGGAATATCAATAATTGTGCTACTGTTCCATGGGGCTACATAATCCAATCTTGCTCACTATGGTTGAAAAGGATTACTTTGATTTCTCCTTGACAATCTGCAGCAATTACTGTTCCTGTGACAGGAACACTTTGCAAGGCCAAGCTCCAGTGAGCAGCTCCCCATCCAAAGTGTCCTGGAGGAATCAGAATTCCTCTTTCTGTACTGAGAACTCTCATTTGCTTCTGATTTATCCCAATTAATTCCAGTGCATCCCAGTGCAGCCCTGCAGCCTCTGGGGGTCCCTGTCAGGGGCCATCACACCCAGAACAATTTCCCAGCAAGTCCAAGTCTCACTGGCCATGGTTGTATTTGCAACCTGGGTGCAGCCATGCACACCCAGGGGCTTTCCATTTCCCTGTGGGCCCATTGTTAAGGGTATGGAGCACATCTGGAGATGGGTTTTCCATCAGGACAGGCTCTCATCTCCTCATTTTTTCAACTGCTTTCTTAACAAACATTCATCTGTTCAACCAGTCCTGCAGTTTGTGGATAGTCTGGTATGTGAAAAACCCAGCAGTCTCCATCACTGTGTTTTCCACAGCAATAGACAACACATTCCACATCACAGTATCAGCAAATCCCATTAAAACAGCCAATTTCATCCCTCCCTCCTTTATTCCTTATAAACAATCTCACAGTTTACCAGTGACCTTCATGTCCTTGTTAATGCTTTTCTGTAGGGCATTTAGTGTTACATCCCTGAGCAACCAGAGCTAACACATTAGTATTGTCAGCATTATTTCACATTATTATTATTTACTTGATCTACAAATAAATATATTATCTGATTATAATTAATAGATACATCCATATATAATATTATATCATTTTTATTTCACTAACACAAAGAACTTCAAGCTCAAGATTAAAACTTTTTCTGTGGCTCCACGTGGGAGTGTTCCAACAAAAACTGTTCCTTCTGTTGGTGCTGTTTCCAATATGATCTTAACAAAATCCACCCTCATCATCCCAAACCTGTAAGTTCTTCTCCTTTTTCCATATGCAGTTTTTGGATGCATTTGAAGACATCCAGTGGTTCAGCCTCTTTTAACTGACTGCTCCACTGCTCACAGGCTGCTCTGACCTCAGCCCAGTGCAGAGACAGCAACTCTAGGGAAGGGCTTTGCATCCAGCAATTCCACGTGGCTCTGATTCCTCACACTAACATTTAAAAAGTGACATTTTGCTGTGATCCAGCCAGACTATGCCAATTTGGTTTTACCAGTGGGCAAGGTCAGCACCAAAGACACAGACACCAACGGAAGGAATCAGTGTCATTTTCTAAAGTTCAGAGCAGCAAAGAATCACAAAAGGAGCAGCTGAGCAATGAGATAAATAAAGAAGTTCAGCAGCCATAAATTAAGGGTTACAAATAGTAAACAACAATGTTGAATTGTTAAAAGTAATTTTTAAGAGCTGTCCCCTCTGTTAAAATGTTAAGCTACTTTCCGTTCTTGATGTGCATGTTCTGTATCCCCCGGTTCACCCTCTGTTTGTACTCCCCAATTAATCCCAGTTCTGGTTCAATCACTTCCTACTTCCGCCCTGTCCCCTCACCTCACTTCCGGCCGCCTGCTGCTGCTCCCTGTCAATCAAAAGACGCTGCCCCCATATGCAAAGTCTCCAAAACTCCCAAGAAACACCTCTTCAGTGGAAGTCCAATCCAGACAAAAACACCTCAAGAATAGCAAAGTGGCACCTAATACATAAGCACAACTAATACCAGACAGCTAGAAAAATCACAACCTGCTAGAAGAAGTCCTTATCTAACTGGATGTTACATAAGAAGTAGTGCAACAAGATGCCAACCCTAGACAAGCCAAGCCAAGGAGAGTTCTCTATGTGCGTGTGAGGACTGGAACTCCCCATCCTGTCTACGGACGGGATGGCACGAGGACCTCCTGTCAACATCAGAGACTGGTTCTGTGGCAGCAGCAGGTGGTGGCCTTCCCGCAACTCCCTCTTAATAAAAGAGCTGCATTTTAATAAAGGCCTTGGCCCTGATTATTTATAACACCTTCCCACTTTAAATCTTGTAGTTCAGGACCCTGTCCCGATTCTAGGTCTTAAATTCCCAATCCTTGCCTCCTTCCCATTCCATTCCCACACACAGTGCCAATCTCAGTCCCATTCCATTATTCCCATTGCCATTTCTGGTCCCTGTACACATTCGTTGTGCCTGTCCCTTTTTCTAGTCCCATACTGGATCCCTGTTCCCACTCCGGGTCCCAGTCCCTCATTCCAGGCCCCATTCTAAGTCCCAGTCTGCATTCCCGTTCCCATTCCCAGTCCCTGACCTGTATTTCAGGTCTTGGTCCCCTAATCATGGTCCGTATCCCCATTCCAAGTCTACAACTCCTGGTCCCGGTCCTCATTCCTGGTCCATGTCCCCATTCCCAGTACCTGTCCCCACTCCCCATCCCATTCTCAGTCTTGCTCTCTATCCTGTAGTCCTGGTCCCTGTCCCTTATTCC
The DNA here is from genome assembly GCF_903797595.1 of Erithacus rubecula. Taxonomy (NCBI): domain Eukaryota; kingdom Metazoa; phylum Chordata; class Aves; order Passeriformes; family Muscicapidae; genus Erithacus; species Erithacus rubecula. Next base: position 3,389 of record NW_027635722.1, on the reverse strand, counting down.
TGGTTCCCTTCACGGTTTCAGTCTTGTAGCCCAGGTCCCTGTCCCCATTCTAGGTGCCAAATTCTCCGACCCTGTCCTTCTTCCTGGTCCCATTACCACACCCAGGCCCATTCTCAGTCCCATTTCCATTATTCCCATTGCCATTCCCGGTCCCTGTATACATTCCCTATCCCTGTCCCCTTCCCTAGTCCCATTCCTGGTCCTGTCCCCTGTCCCTCTCCTGTATTCCTGGTTCCTATTCCCATTCCTGGTCCCATACCGGTCCCTATTCCCATTCCCGGTCCCAGTCCCTCATTCCAGGTCCCATTCTCAGTCCCAGTCTTCATTCCCGTTCCCAATCCCAGTCCCTGTCCTGTATTCCAGGTCTTGGTCCCTAGTCGTGGTCCCTATCTCCATTCCATGTCCACAATTCACGGTCCCAGTCCTCATTCGCTCCCTGGTCACAATCCCAGTCCCTGTTCCCTTTCCTTCTCTCTGTCCCCATACCCGGTCCTATTTGCAGTCCCTGTCTTCATTCCCAATCCCTGTTCCCCATTCCTGCTCCCTGTCCCCATTCCCTATCCTTGTTCCCTCTCACTGGCCGCCGCCGCCATCGCTCCATTCCCCTCACGCCGCTCACGTGACCACAGCAACCCCACGCTGCTCCCACCCACCAATCCCAGCGTGCAATCGCTCCTGGATTTGCATAACCACGCCCACAGCTCTGACCCCGCCCACCACCAGCCACAGCTGTTTTCAGGCACTTTTTGCTCCCAGTTCTCTCCCAGTGCTCCCAGTAAGAGCGGCACTGGCAGGGAAAGAGCTCCCAGTTCCTTTCGAGTCTCACAGCATTGCTTCCTCCTGTCGCCCTGTCATTCCTAGTGCTTACAGTACCAGTTCCAGTGCCTCTAGTAGAGCATCCAATTTGAAATTCCCAGTAATAAAGATTGGTTGCTTTTGTGTGTCAGCACCCAGCAGAGTTGGGTGAGGAGTGGGAGGAAGAGAAGCAATGAGAGGAGAAGGAAGGGCGTGTCAGAATGAGTGCTTTTACTGCAGGGCCATTCTCTCTTCCTGCCTCCCAAACTGGGAATTTTTATTCGCAAACCTTGGTCCCGTGGAGGACGAGGGGGATAAGGAAGAGGAAGATGCCCCACAGCTACTGGTAGGTGAGAAGGAAGTCAGTGCCCCTTTCCCCCTGTGTCCTGATCCATCTTGCTGCAGGACAAATTCACTGCTGATGCCCTCCTGCCGGGTACACACTGAGGGGATCTCCTTGCCCTTCCCGCTGGCACGGAGGCAAATCCCATCCTCTCCTTATCCTTCCGAGCTGAGAACAGAGACCAGGGAAAACAAATACCCGTGGCCCAGCCTCGTGCAAGAGGGCATTTACAGTGGATCCATAGCAGAAGAATTCAACAGGGAGAAGGAGGCCCAGAGATCCTGCCCGAGTCGGGGCTGCAAACCCAGCCCAGGGTTGTCTGTGGAGGGAAGACCCACCCTGGGCCAGGAAGGTGAGCAGAGATCCAGCTGCAGCTCGAACCTGGTGCTCCCTGAGCAGCATCATGGCAGGGAGAAGCCCTCCAAGTGCTCAGAATGTGGGATGAGCTTCAGCTGGTGCTCCAGCCTCAACAAGCACTTTTGGATGCACATGGGAGAGCGGCCCTACGAGTGTGGGGAATGTGGGAAGAGGTACAAGCATGGCTCCCACCTCCTCCACCACCAGCAGTGCACACAGGGGAACGGCCCTACAAATAGTTGGAATGTGGAAAGAGCTTCATCACTAAGTCCAAGCTGACCTCCCACCAGCAGGTGCACATGGGAGAACAGCCCTATAGCTGTGGGGAATGTGGGAAGAGCTTCAGAGACAGCTTTGGCCTCCTTAGCCACCGGCACGTGCACACTGGGGAATGGCCCTACAAATGCTTGGAATGTGGGAAGAGCTTCATTGATAGGTCCAGTCTCACCTCCCACCAGAAGATCCACACTGGGGAATGGCCCTACCAGTGTTGCAAGTGTGGGAAAAAGGCTCGGAGCAGTTGGAATCTCCTCAAGCACCAGCACACACGGAGACCCCGTGGCTGCATGAGCTCCTGGTTCCTTGGAAACCTGGAGATCCCTGTGATGTCACAATGGACACCTGTGACCTCGCTGTTCTTTGGGTGCCTAGACAGATCTCTGGGATGTCATCATGGAGCCCCTGTCACTGCTGGGGATCTCACAGCACTTTAGAGCCCCAGAGACACCCTGGAATTCACCAGGAACCCCTGTGAGTGCCTGTGGCAGATCACTGCCGCAGCAGCTTCCTTCTGGTAAGAGTAACTCCCTGGAGGGCCTGAAACCAGGAGGTTTCTTCATGTCAGAGCTGAGCAGATAGCAGTTGGTGTTGGGGTCTGTTCCCCATGACAGAGAAAGATCTGAGGGCAGAGAAACAGTTCCTGCAGGGATGGCTCCCAGCAGCAGCCACACGGAGGGAGCTGTGAAACTCCAATGAAATGTCATGGGAGAGAGAACTTGGAAAGCTCCTGTGATCCCCAGCAATGCAGACACCTTCCCCTGAGCCAGACCCCCTGGTCTCTCTCCCAGCCAGCAGAGCCTCTGCCCCCAGGTTGTGTGGTGCAGGAAGGAGCTCTCTGTGGCAGTGAGAGCTGTGGCACAGCAGGGACACTTCTCTCCTGATGCATGGTCATTTCCCTCTGCCCAGCACAGCACCTGAGAGTGGCTGCCCCAGGATTTTGCTCCCTGGGAGGAGCAGAGCTGTGCTGGCTGAGAGGCTTTCCTGAGTGCCCAGCTGCCTCTGCTCTCCCTGCTTGCCTCTGCAGGAGAGTCACAGAGGTTTGATGTGTTTTTCCAGCTGGTTGTGCTGCAGTTCTTCTTGCCCTCAGGGCCCCGGCAATAAGGGGTTGTATCTTGGTTTGGAGGACAGGTGTTTGCTAAGAAAAGACAGGAGCTTCTCTTTGAACTGGAGAATGTGAACCTTCTCCCTTGAATTATTATAGTTTTTTTATATTAAGCACGTGTTAGGCAAAGGATATGGGAATTAGGAGTAACAGTTCTTTTTTTTGCTAGGAAGATTGGAATAGAAATACAGTATACAAGAACAACTCTGAAACATTCACTCAGAGTCAGAATACAACCTGACACCCTGTCAGTCAGGGTGTTGGAAGCAGTCCTGATTAAATGGTGGCTGCAGCCCTCCTGGAGTGACGGTTGGTTCAGTTGAACAGTGCTTTTGTAGAAGGCTGCAGGTTTTTTTGAAAGGTTAGTGATGATGTGGAAAGGTTGTCTTTCCTCTGGAATCTCTGGGCTACCTTGGTCTTCAAATTGAAGTTTTTTATCTAGGTAGGTAATGCTAGGCCTCTTCTTCTTGGCTGGAGCATTTCCCAATGGGATGATTGTAATTTTATCAGTTA